>NW_027640719.1:0-95243 GCF_949752795.1 Hyperoodon ampullatus | reverse complement strand
ACAGACTTAGACGACATACTATGCTTATCTAAAAGGAAAGGTGGGGGAAATGGGTAAAGTAAGATTAGGGTTGACATTCGTGTACAAATACCTATTAAATACATATATCAAAAAGACCGACCATATAGCAAGGGAGGTCTGCGGTACACTCTACAGTAATTTACATGGGAAGAGGATCTGTACATTAATATGTGTGTATATATATATATATATATATATATATATATATATATATTCTTGTACAAATTACTCAGATTGTGTATACCTTGGACAATCAATATTCTAAACATTACCCCTATTAAACTTAAAACAATGAACAAGAAATACTGTGACATATATTTACGGTGGTTTTTTCCTGGCACATTCCATTCTAATTTACAACCTGGGAACAGGACTTCAAAAAGGGTCTGCTGCCTTAGTAAGCAGATATGGGAATGGAGAAATGCTGCCGCCTTGCGGCCGTTTCCCACAACAGCAGCTTTAAACCCAGTGCTAATGATCACTAAATATTCACACTCATTGCAGGCCTGTAAATGATACCTACAGTCTAGAAACATCCTGGGGTCGAAAACACACCAAAAAATTCAAAAGAGGGCAACCTTCCTAGAAGACAATTTCAAGAGGTTTATTGTACTCACTGTATTTTTCTGTTTTTTGTTTAAGAGAAATAAAAATGTGTGGCGAAATGCTGAACATTAGGAATTATTAAAGACATGCAAATCCAAATTACAAAAAACTATCAGCTCACACCAGTCAGAATGGCCATCAGCAAAAATTCTGCAAACAATAAATGCTGAAGGGGTTGTGGAGAAATGCGTACCCTCGGTTCAAAGTGGGACATGGTAAGAGCCAGTAATGAGAACACAAAGGAGATTGCTTGAAAAGGTAAATATTGAGCTACCATTCAAACAAGCCTACCCATTGCCGGGCCTATCGCCTGAGAGGATGAGAATCAAAAAGACACAGGCTGGCAATCCTGCACTCCGGCAATATTTACCATAGCCAGCGCTTGGAAACAATGAAAATCTCCATCAACAGAGGAATGCACAAAGAAGTGGTCCATGTACACAACAGAATATGACTCCAATAAAAAAATATAAAAGCAATTTAAAAGCAAACATAAGTGAGGAGACATCAGCATTTGGTGGTTTATACGGGTACTTTCCTCTCTAATTTATAACCAAGGAAAACCACTGGCAGGAAGGTCTGTTTCCTAGTTACCAGAGTGGGAAAAGCAGAAATGCTGCCGCCCTCTACCCGTTACCTGCAACAGCAGCTTTAAAACCTGTGCTAAGGGTCATTTCATATGCACAAGTACTGTTGGGCTGTAACTGAAACCTGCCCTCAAAATGTCTTCAGGCCAAAATATTTCAAAATGTGGCACATACTTCAAGAAAACCATTTGAAGAGGTAAGCTGTACTCACAGTTTTAAGGGAAAAAAGGACATGCCTGAAAGCTCAATTTCAAGGGATTATGAGACGCATGCAAATCCAACCACAAACAGGTACCAGCTCACACCAGTCAGAATAAACTTCAGCAAAAAACTACAAGCAATAAATGCTGAAGGGTTTGCGGAGAAGTGCATACCCTCAACTTTAAGTGGGACGTGACCTGGTAAGAGCCACTAATGAGAGCAGAATGGAGGTGCCTTTACATGGTAAACATTTTGCTACCATATGATCCAGCAGGCCCACTCCTGGGCCGATAACATAAGAAGACAGAATTAGAAAGACACAGGCAGGCAAATCTGCATTGCAACCGTATTATAATAGCCAAGACATGGAAGCAACCAAAGAGTCCATCAACAGATGAGTGGACAAAGAAGAACTGGTACAGGTACAGATGGAATATTAACCAAGGAAAAAATGACAGAATGCCATATGGAGCACCGTAGATGAGTCTAGAGGTGATCACGCAACTTGCAGTAAGTCAGAAAGCGAAAGACACATATCTTATGATATCACTTATAGGTGTTACCTAAAAATTGATACCAGTGAAGATATTTCCACAGAGAAAGGCAATCACAGATTCATTAAACAAACATGTCTCACCAATGGAAAGGTGTAAGGATTGGATACGTTAGGTTACTGGGGTTAACAGAGATATACAAACACAGGTGAAGTATCTAATCAGCAAAGACCTACAGAATACCAAGAGAAGACTACTCAACATTCTGTCATAACCTACATGGGAAAAGGATCCGAAGAAGAATACATATATGTGTATGTGTAAAAGAATGACATCTTGAACACCTAGCACAAGCAAAACATTGTACTCAAACTTGCTGTGATAAAAAATAAAAATTAAATTAAAAAAACGAATAAGAAGTAGTGAGACATAAACTTAAGGGGCTCTTTCCTGGCACATTCCATTCTAATTTACAACCTAGAACACGACTTCCATTGAGACTCTGTTACCCTAGTAACCAGATTTGGTAACGGAGAAATGCTGCCACCTTGTGGCCGTTTCACACAACAGCAGCTCTAAACCCAGGGCTAATGGTTACTTGATATTCAAACTAATTGCAGGCCTGTAATTGACACGTGCCGTCAAAACAAATCCTTGGGTTCTAAATTGAGCAAAAACCTCAAAAGATGTGCATATTTCAAAATGACAATTTCAAGAGGTATATTTTATGCACATTTTGGCTTCTCTTACTTTTTGTTTCTTTGTTTAAAAAAGGGGCATGGAAAAAGGCTCAACATCAGGAATTAATAAACCATGAAAATCCAGTCTACAAAAGGTTCACCTCACAGCCGTCAGAATGATCATCACCAAAAAACTGTACAAAGAATAAATGCTGAAGGGGTTTTAGAGAACAGCGTAGCCACTAGCTTCTGGTGGGATGTAACCTGGTAACAGCCAGTAGTGAGAACAGAATGGAGGTGCGTTTAAAGGTAAAAACTGAGCTACCATGTTATCTGGTAGGCCCTTTCATACACCTATCACCTGAGTAGACCAGAAGCAAAAAGACACAGGCTGGCAATCCTGCACTGCAACATCATTTAACATAGCCAAGACGTGGAAGAAACCAAAACGTCCAGCAACAGAAAAATGCACAAAGAAGAAGTGTGCATGTACACAATGCAATATTAGTCATGGAAAACAATGAAACAGTGACGTTTGCACCACCTTATAAGGACCTACAGGTAAATCACCCAACTTGAAGTAAGGAAGAAACCGAAAAACAGATAGTCTATGGTATCAATTATAGGTGTTACCTATAAAATTGATACCCATGTAATTATTTCCAAGAGGAGGACACACATGGATTAAGAAAACAAAATTATGTTTAACCAAATGCAAAAGTGTCAGGAATGGATGAATTAGGATATGGGGGTTAACAGACATGTACTAACACATATGAAATATATGTCACAAAATAACTATGGAATACCAAGAGAGGTGTACTCAACACTCTCTAATAAAGTACACAGAAAAGGATCCAAAGATGAATAGTTAGATACATAGATATAATGAGTCAGATTTTCTACTCCTAATAGAAACAACATTTTTATCAAATTTGCTTTGATAATTAATAAAAATTAAATTTAAATAACAAATAAGAAGGACATATAAGCTCTTGGGGATTTGCCGTGGCACATTCCACTCTAACTTGCAGCCTACTAACAGGATTTCCAGGAAGGCTCTGTTGCCCAAAAACCTCGAGTTGCAAATGTAGATCTGCCACCTTGTGGCCATTTCCCACAGGAGTGGCTGTCAACCCAGAGCTAAAGTTCACCTAACATCCACAAGGACACAGGGCTGTAAAGGACACCTGCCCACAAACATTGTGCTGAGGTAGGGAATGGACAAAAAATTCAAAACTGGCAAAATTTTCAAGGAGATCGTATGGAGAGGTAAGTTTTACTCACTCTTTTACAAAAAAAAGGGAAATGGATAAAAGCTCAACATCAGGAATTATAAGACTCATGCAACTCGACCCTACAAAAAGGTTTCAACTCACTCTAGTCAACTACCGTCAGCAAAAGGTCTACAAACAATAAATGATGAAGGGGTTTTAGAGAACTGTGTACCCTCTAGCTGCTGGTGAGATGTAAAGTGGTAACAGCCAATAATGAGAACAGAATGGAGCTGCGTTTCAAAGTAAAAATTGAGCCACCATTCCATCCAGCAGGCCCACCGCCGAGCCTCTCCCATGAGAAGACCAGAGTCGAAAAGGCACAGGCTGCAACATCTGCACTGCAGGAATTTTCCCAATAGGCAAGACACGGAAGCAAGCAAAATGTCCATCAACAGATGAATGGATAAAGAAAAAGTGGCCCATGTACACAATGGAACATTAGCCATGGAAAACAATGAAACACTGCTCTTTGAGGCATCATAGATGAGCCTAGAGATAATCACAGAACATGAGGTAAGTCGGAAAGCAAAACACACATACTATGATATCACTTATAGGCGTTATCTAACAACGGACTCAAATGAACATACTTCCACAGAGAAAGACACTCACAGACTTAGACGACATACTATGCTTATCTAAAAGGAAAGGTGGGGGAAATGGGTAAAGTAAGATTAGGGTTGACATTCGTGTACAAATACCTATTAAATACATATATCAAAAAGACCGACCATATAGCAAGGGAGGTCTGCGGTACACTCTACAGTAATTTACATGGGAAGAGGATCTGTACATTAATATGTGTATATATATATATATATATATATATATATATATATATATATTCTTGTACAAATTACTCAGATTGTGTATACCTTGGACAATCAATATTCTAAACATTACCCCTATTAAACTTAAAACAATGAACAAGAAATACTGTGACATATATTTACGGTGGTTTTTTCCTGGCACATTCCATTCTAATTTACAACCTGGGAACAGGACTTCAAAAAGGGTCTGCTGCCTTAGTAAGCAGATATGGGAATGGAGAAATGCTGCCGCCTTGCGGCCGTTTCCCACAACAGCAGCTTTAAACCCAGTGCTAATGATCACTAAATATTCACACTCATTGCAGGCCTGTAAATGATACCTACAGTCTAGAAACATCCTGGGGTCGAAAACACACCAAAAAATTCAAAAGAGGGCAACCTTCCTAGAAGACAATTTCAAGAGGTTTATTGTACTCACTGTATTTTTCTGTTTTTTGTTTAAGAGAAATAAAAATGTGTGGCGAAATGCTGAACATTAGGAATTATTAAAGACATGCAAATCCAAATTACAAAAAACTATCAGCTCACACCAGTCAGAATGGCCATCAGCAAAAATTCTGCAAACAATAAATGCTGAAGGGGTTGTGGAGAAATGCGTACCCTCGGTTCAAAGTGGGACATGGTAAGAGCCAGTAATGAGAACACAAAGGAGATTGCTTGAAAAGGTAAATATTGAGCTACCATTCAAACAAGCCTACCCATTGCCGGGCCTATCGCCTGAGAGGATGAGAATCAAAAAGACACAGGCTGGCAATCCTGCACTCCGGCAATATTTACCATAGCCAGCACTTGGAAACAATGAAAATCTCCATCAACAGAGGAATGCACAAAGAAGTGGTCCATGTACACAACAGAATATGACTCCAATAAAAAAATATAAAATCAATTTAAAAGCAAACATAAGTGAGGAGACATCAGCATTTGGTGGTTTATACGGGTACTTTCCTCTCTAATTTATAACCAAGGAAAACCACTGGCAGGAAGGTCTGTTTCCTAGTTACCAGAGTGGGAAAAGCAGAAATGCTGCCGCCCTCTACCCGTTACCTGCAACAGCAGCTTTAAAACCTGTGCTAAGGGTCATTTCATATGCACAAGTACTGTTGGGCTGTAACTGAAACCTGCCCTCAAAATGTCTTCAGGCCAAAATATTTCAAAATGTGGCACATACTTCAAGAAAACCATTTGAAGAGGTAAGCTGTACTCACAGTTTTAAGGGAAAAAAGGACATGCCTGAAAGCTCAATTTCAAGGGATTATGAGACGCATGCAAATCCAACCACAAACAGGTACCAGCTCACACCAGTCAGAATAAACTTCAGCAAAAAACTACAAGCAATAAATGCTGAAGGGTTTGCGGAGAAGTGCATACCCTCAACTTTAAGTGGGACGTGACCTGGTAAGAGCCACTAATGAGAGCAGAATGGAGGTGCCTTTACATGGTAAACATTTTGCTACCATATGATCCAGCAGGCCCACTCCTGGGCCGATAACATAAGAAGACAGAATTAGAAAGACACAGGCAGGCAAATCTGCATTGCAACCGTATTATAATAGCCAAGACATGGAAGCAACCAAAGAGTCCATCAACAGATGAGTGGACAAAGAAGAACTGGTACAGGTACAGATGGAATATTAACCAAGGAAAAAATGACAGAATGCCATATGGAGCACCGTAGATGAGTCTAGAGGTGATCACGCAACTTGCAGTAAGTCAGAAAGCGAAAGACACATATCTTATGATATCACTTATAGGTGTTACCTAAAAATTGATACCAGTGAAGATATTTCCACAGAGAAAGGCAATCACAGATTCATTAAACAAACATGTCTCACCAATGGAAAGGTGTAAGGATTGGATACGTTAGGTTACTGGGGTTAACAGAGATATACAAACACAGGTGAAGTATCTAATCAGCAAAGACCTACAGAATACCAAGAGAAGACTACTCAACATTCTGTCATAACCTACATGGGAAAAGGATCCGAAGAAGAATACATATATGTGTATGTGTAAAAGAATGACATCTTGAACACCTAGCACAAGCAAAACATTGTACTCAAACTTGCTGTGATAAAAAATAAAAATTAAATTAAAAAAACGAATAAGAAGTAGTGAGACATAAACTTAAGGGGCTCTTTCCTGGCACATTCCATTCTAATTTACAACCTAGAACACGACTTCCATTGAGACTCTGTTACCCTAGTAACCAGATTTGGTAACGGAGAAATGCTGCCACCTTGTGGCCGTTTCACACAACAGCAGCTCTAAACCCAGGGCTAATGGTTACTTGATATTCAAACTAATTGCAGGCCTGTAATTGACACGTGCCGTCAAAACAAATCCTTGGGTTCTAAATTGAGCAAAAACCTCAAAAGATGTGCATATTTCAAAATGACAATTTCAAGAGGTATATTTTATGCACATTTTGGCTTCTCTTACTTTTTGTTTCTTTGTAAAAAGGGGCATGGAAAAAGGCTCAACATCAGGAATTAATAAACCATGAAAATCCAGTCTACAAAAGGTTCACCTCACAGCCGTCAGAATGATCATCACCAAAAAACTGTACAAAGAATAAATGCTGAAGGGGTTTTAGAGAACAGCGTAGCCACTAGCTTCTGGTGGGATGTAACCTGGTAACAGCCAGTAGTGAGAACAGAATGGAGGTGCGTTTAAAGGTAAAAACTGAGCTACCATGTTATCTGGTAGGCCCTTTCATACACCTATCACCTGAGTAGACCAGAAGCAAAAAGACACAGGCTGGCAATCCTGCACTGCAACATCATTTAACATAGCCAAGACGTGGAAGAAACCAATGCACAAAGAAGAAGTGTGCATGTACACAATGCAATATTAGTCATGGAAAACAATGAAACAGTGACGTTTGCACCACCTTATAAGGACCTACAGGTAAATCACCCAACTTGAAGTAAGGAAGAAACCGAAAAACAGATAGTCTATGGTATCAATTATAGGTGTTACCTATAAAATTGATACCCATGTAATTATTTCCAAGAGGAGGACACACATGGATTAAGAAAACAAAATTATGTTTAACCAAATGCAAAAGTGTCAGGAATGGATGAATTAGGATATGGGGGTTAACAGACATGTACTAACACATATGAAATATATGTCACAAAATAACTATGGAATACCAAGAGAGGTGTACTCAACACTCTCTAATAAAGTACACAGAAAAGGATCCAAAGATGAATAGTTAGATACATAGATATAATGAGTCAGATTTTCTACTCCTAATAGAAACAACATTTTTATCAAATTTGCTTTGATAATTAATAAAAATTAAATTTAAATAACAAATAAGAAGGACATATAAGCTCTTGGGGATTTGCCGTGGCACATTCCACTCTAACTTGCAGCCTACTAACAGGATTTCCAGGAAGGCTCTGTTGCCCAAAAACCTCGAGTTGCAAATGTAGATCTGCCACCTTGTGGCCATTTCCCACAGGAGTGGCTGTCAACCCAGAGCTAAAGTTCACCTAACATCCACAAGGACACAGGGCTGTAAAGGACACCTGCCCACAAACATTGTGCTGAGGTAGGGAATGGACAAAAAATTCAAAACTGGCAAAATTTTCAAGGAGATCGTATGGAGAGGTAAGTTTTACTCACTCTTTTACAAAAAAAAGGGAAATGGATAAAAGCTCAACATCAGGAATTATAAGACTCATGCAACTCGACCCTACAAAAAGGTTTCAACTCACTCTAGTCAACTACCGTCAGCAAAAGGTCTACAAACAATAAATGATGAAGGGGTTTTAGAGAACTGTGTACCCTCTAGCTGCTGGTGAGATGTAAAGTGGTAACAGCCAATAATGAGAACAGAATGGAGCTGCGTTTCAAAGTAAAAATTGAGCCACCATTCCATCCAGCAGGCCCACCGCCGAGCCTCTCCCATGAGAAGACCAGAGTCGAAAAGGCACAGGCTGCAACATCTGCACTGCAGGAATTTTCCCAATAGGCAAGACACGGAAGCAAGCAAAATGTCCATCAACAGATGAATGGATAAAGAAAAAGTGGCCCATGTACACAATGGAACATTAGCCATGGAAAACAATGAAACACTGCTCTTTGAGGCATCATAGATGAGCCTAGAGATAATCACAGAACATGAGGTAAGTCGGAAAGCAAAACACACATACTATGATATCACTTATAGGCGTTATCTAACAACGGACTCAAATGAACATACTTCCACAGAGAAAGACACTCACAGACTTAGACGACATACTATGCTTATCTAAAAGGAAAGGTGGGGGAAATGGGTAAAGTAAGATTAGGGTTGACATTCGTGTACAAATACCTATTAAATACATATATCAAAAAGACCGACCATATAGCAAGGGAGGTCTGCGGTACACTCTACAGTAATTTACATGGGAAGAGGATCTGTACATTAATATGTGTATATATATATATATATATATATATATATATATATATATATATATATATATATATTCTTGTACAAATTACTCAGATTGTGTATACCTTGGACAATCAATATTCTAAACATTACCCCTATTAAACTTAAAACAATGAACAAGAAATACTGTGACATATATTTACGGTGGTTTTTTCCTGGCACATTCCATTCTAATTTACAACCTGGGAACAGGACTTCAAAAAGGGTCTGCTGCCTTAGTAAGCAGATATGGGAATGGAGAAATGCTGCCGCCTTGCGGCCGTTTCCCACAACAGCAGCTTTAAACCCAGTGCTAATGATCACTAAATATTCACACTCATTGCAGGCCTGTAAATGATACCTACAGTCTAGAAACATCCTGGGGTCGAAAACACACCAAAAAATTCAAAAGAGGGCAACCTTCCTAGAAGACAATTTCAAGAGGTTTATTGTACTCACTGTATTTTTCTGTTTTTTGTTTAAGAGAAATAAAAATGTGTGGCGAAATGCTGAACATTAGGAATTATTAAAGACATGCAAATCCAAATTACAAAAAACTATCAGCTCACACCAGTCAGAATGGCCATCAGCAAAAATTCTGCAAACAATAAATGCTGAAGGGGTTGTGGAGAAATGCGTACCCTCGGTTCAAAGTGGGACATGGTAAGAGCCAGTAATGAGAACACAAAGGAGATTGCTTGAAAAGGTAAATATTGAGCTACCATTCAAACAAGCCTACCCATTGCCGGGCCTATCGCCTGAGAGGATGAGAATCAAAAAGACACAGGCTGGCAATCCTGCACTCCGGCAATATTTACCATAGCCAGCGCTTGGAAACAATGAAAATCTCCATCAACAGAGGAATGCACAAAGAAGTGGTCCATGTACACAACAGAATATGACTCCAATAAAAAAATATAAAATCAATTTAAAAGCAAACATAAGTGAGGAGACATCAGCATTTGGTGGTTTATACGGGTACTTTCCTCTCTAATTTATAACCAAGGAAAACCACTGGCAGGAAGGTCTGTTTCCTAGTTACCAGAGTGGGAAAAGCAGAAATGCTGCCGCCCTCTACCCGTTACCTGCAACAGCAGCTTTAAAACCTGTGCTAAGGGTCATTTCATATGCACAAGTACTGTTGGGCTGTAACTGAAACCTGCCCTCAAAATGTCTTCAGGCCAAAATATTTCAAAATGTGGCACATACTTCAAGAAAACCATTTGAAGAGGTAAGCTGTACTCACAGTTTTAAGGGAAAAAAGGACATGCCTGAAAGCTCAATTTCAAGGGATTATGAGACGCATGCAAATCCAACCACAAACAGGTACCAGCTCACACCAGTCAGAATAAACTTCAGCAAAAAACTACAAGCAATAAATGCTGAAGGGTTTGCGGAGAAGTGCATACCCTCAACTTTAAGTGGGACGTGACCTGGTAAGAGCCACTAATGAGAGCAGAATGGAGGTGCCTTTACATGGTAAACATTTTGCTACCATATGATCCAGCAGGCCCACTCCTGGGCCGATAACATAAGAAGACAGAATTAGAAAGACACAGGCAGGCAAATCTGCATTGCAACCGTATTATAATAGCCAAGACATGGAAGCAACCAAAGAGTCCATCAACAGATGAGTGGACAAAGAAGAACTGGTACAGGTACAGATGGAATATTAACCAAGGAAAAAATGACAGAATGCCATATGGAGCACCGTAGATGAGTCTAGAGGTGATCACGCAACTTGCAGTAAGTCAGAAAGCGAAAGACACATATCTTATGATATCACTTATAGGTGTTACCTAAAAATTGATACCAGTGAAGATATTTCCACAGAGAAAGGCAATCACAGATTCATTAAACAAACATGTCTCACCAATGGAAAGGTGTAAGGATTGGATACGTTAGGTTACTGGGGTTAACAGAGATATACAAACACAGGTGAAGTATCTAATCAGCAAAGACCTACAGAATACCAAGAGAAGACTACTCAACATTCTGTCATAACCTACATGGGAAAAGGATCCGAAGAAGAATACATATATGTGTATGTGTAAAAGAATGACATCTTGAACACCTAGCACAAGCAAAACATTGTACTCAAACTTGCTGTGATAAAAAATAAAAATTAAATTAAAAAAACGAATAAGAAGTAGTGAGACATAAACTTAAGGGGCTCTTTCCTGGCACATTCCATTCTAATTTACAACCTAGAACACGACTTCCATTGAGACTCTGTTACCCTAGTAACCAGATTTGGTAACGGAGAAATGCTGCCACCTTGTGGCCGTTTCACACAACAGCAGCTCTAAACCCAGGGCTAATGGTTACTTGATATTCAAACTAATTGCAGGCCTGTAATTGACACGTGCCGTCAAAACAAATCCTTGGGTTCTAAATTGAGCAAAAACCTCAAAAGATGTGCATATTTCAAAATGACAATTTCAAGAGGTATATTTTATGCACATTTTGGCTTCTCTTACTTTTTGTTTCTTTGTTTAAAAAAGGGGCATGGAAAAAGGCTCAACATCAGGAATTAATAAACCATGAAAATCCAGTCTACAAAAGGTTCACCTCACAGCCGTCAGAATGATCATCACCAAAAAACTGTACAAAGAATAAATGCTGAAGGGGTTTTAGAGAACAGCGTAGCCACTAGCTTCTGGTGGGATGTAACCTGGTAACAGCCAGTAGTGAGAACAGAATGGAGGTGCGTTTAAAGGTAAAAACTGAGCTACCATGTTATCTGGTAGGCCCTTTCATACACCTATCACCTGAGTAGACCAGAAGCAAAAAGACACAGGCTGGCAATCCTGCACTGCAACATCATTTAACATAGCCAAGACGTGGAAGAAACCAATGCACAAAGAAGAAGTGTGCATGTACACAATGCAATATTAGTCATGGAAAACAATGAAACAGTGACGTTTGCACCACCTTATAAGGACCTACAGGTAAATCACCCAACTTGAAGTAAGGAAGAAACCGAAAAACAGATAGTCTATGGTATCAATTATAGGTGTTACCTATAAAATTGATACCCATGTAATTATTTCCAAGAGGAGGACACACATGGATTAAGAAAACAAAATTATGTTTAACCAAATGCAAAAGTGTCAGGAATGGATGAATTAGGATATGGGGGTTAACAGACATGTACTAACACATATGAAATATATGTCACAAAATAACTATGGAATACCAAGAGAGGTGTACTCAACACTCTCTAATAAAGTACACAGAAAAGGATCCAAAGATGAATAGTTAGATACATAGATATAATGAGTCAGATTTTCTACTCCTAATAGAAACAACATTTTTATCAAATTTGCTTTGATAATTAATAAAAATTAAATTTAAATAACAAATAAGAAGGACATATAAGCTCTTGGGGATTTGCCGTGGCACATTCCACTCTAACTTGCAGCCTACTAACAGGATTTCCAGGAAGGCTCTGTTGCCCAAAAACCTCGAGTTGCAAATGTAGATCTGCCACCTTGTGGCCATTTCCCACAGGAGTGGCTGTCAACCCAGAGCTAAAGTTCACCTAACATCCACAAGGACACAGGGCTGTAAAGGACACCTGCCCACAAACATTGTGCTGAGGTAGGGAATGGACAAAAAATTCAAAACTGGCAAAATTTTCAAGGAGATCGTATGAAGAGGTAAGTTTTACTCACTCTTTTACAAAAAAAAGGGAAATGGATAAAAGCTCAACATCAGGAATTATAAGACTCATGCAACTCGACCCTACAAAAAGGTTTCAACTCACTCTAGTCAACTACCGTCAGCAAAAGGTCTACAAACAATAAATGATGAAGGGGTTTTAGAGAACTGTGTACCCTCTAGCTGCTGGTGAGATGTAAAGTGGTAACAGCCAATAATGAGAACAGAATGGAGCTGCGTTTCAAAGTAAAAATTGAGCCACCATTCCATCCAGCAGGCCCACCGCCGAGCCTCTCCCATGAGAAGACCAGAGTCGAAAAGGCACAGGCTGCAACATCTGCACTGCAGGAATTTTCCCAATAGGCAAGACACGGAAGCAAGCAAAATGTCCATCAACAGATGAATGGATAAAGAAAAAGTGGCCCATGTACACAATGGAACATTAGCCATGGAAAACAATGAAACACTGCTCTTTGAGGCATCATAGATGAGCCTAGAGATAATCACAGAACATGAGGTAAGTCGGAAAGCAAAACACACATACTATGATATCACTTATAGGCGTTATCTAACAACGGACTCAAATGAACATACTTCCACAGAGAAAGACACTCACAGACTTAGACGACATACTATGCTTATCTAAAAGGAAAGGTGGGGGAAATGGGTAAAGTAAGATTAGGGTTGACATTCGTGTACAAATACCTATTAAATACATATATCAAAAAGACCGACCATATAGCAAGGGAGGTCTGCGGTACACTCTACAGTAATTTACATGGGAAGAGGATCTGTACATTAATATGTGTATATATATATATATATATATATATATATATATATATATATATATATATATATTCTTGTACAAATTACTCAGATTGTGTATACCTTGGACAATCAATATTCTAAACATTACCCCTATTAAACTTAAAACAATGAACAAGAAATACTGTGACATATATTTACGGTGGTTTTTTCCTGGCACATTCCATTCTAATTTACAACCTGGGAACAGGACTTCAAAAAGGGTCTGCTGCCTTAGTAAGCAGATATGGGAATGGAGAAATGCTGCCGCCTTGCGGCCGTTTCCCACAACAGCAGCTTTAAACCCAGTGCTAATGATCACTAAATATTCACACTCATTGCAGGCCTGTAAATGATACCTACAGTCTAGAAACATCCTGGGGTCGAAAACACACCAAAAAATTCAAAAGAGGGCAACCTTCCTAGAAGACAATTTCAAGAGGTTTATTGTACTCACTGTATTTTTCTGTTTTTTGTTTAAGAGAAATAAAAATGTGTGGCGAAATGCTGAACATTAGGAATTATTAAAGACATGCAAATCCAAATTACAAAAAACTATCAGCTCACACCAGTCAGAATGGCCATCAGCAAAAATTCTGCAAACAATAAATGCTGAAGGGGTTGTGGAGAAATGCGTACCCTCGGTTCAAAGTGGGACATGGTAAGAGCCAGTAATGAGAACACAAAGGAGATTGCTTGAAAAGGTAAATATTGAGCTACCATTCAAACAAGCCTACCCATTGCCGGGCCTATCGCCTGAGAGGATGAGAATCAAAAAGACACAGGCTGGCAATCCTGCACTCCGGCAATATTTACCATAGCCAGCACTTGGAAACAATGAAAATCTCCATCAACAGAGGAATGCACAAAGAAGTGGTCCATGTACACAACAGAATATGACTCCAATAAAAAAATATAAAAGCAATTTAAAAGCAAACATAAGTGAGGAGACATCAGCATTTGGTGGTTTATACGGGTACTTTCCTCTCTAATTTATAACCAAGGAAAACCACTGGCAGGAAGGTCTGTTTCCTAGTTACCAGAGTGGGAAAAGCAGAAATGCTGCCGCCCTCTACCCGTTACCTGCAACAGCAGCTTTAAAACCTGTGCTAAGGGTCATTTCATATGCACAAGTACTGTTGGGCTGTAACTGAAACCTGCCCTCAAAATGTCTTCAGGCCAAAATATTTCAAAATGTGGCACATACTTCAAGAAAACCATTTGAAGAGGTAAGCTGTACTCACAGTTTTAAGGGAAAAAAGGACATGCCTGAAAGCTCAATTTCAAGGGATTATGAGACGCATGCAAATCCAACCACAAACAGGTACCAGCTCACACCAGTCAGAATAAACTTCAGCAAAAAACTACAAGCAATAAATGCTGAAGGGTTTGCGGAGAAGTGCATACCCTCAACTTTAAGTGGGACGTGACCTGGTAAGAGCCACTAATGAGAGCAGAATGGAGGTGCCTTTACATGGTAAACATTTTGCTACCATATGATCCAGCAGGCCCACTCCTGGGCCGATAACATAAGAAGACAGAATTAGAAAGACACAGGCAGGCAAATCTGCATTGCAACCGTATTATAATAGCCAAGACATGGAAGCAACCAAAGAGTCCATCAACAGATGAGTGGACAAAGAAGAACTGGTACAGGTACAGATGGAATATTAACCAAGGAAAAAATGACAGAATGCCATATGGAGCACCGTAGATGAGTCTAGAGGTGATCACGCAACTTGCAGTAAGTCAGAAAGCGAAAGACACATATCTTATGATATCACTTATAGGTGTTACCTAAAAATTGATACCAGTGAAGATATTTCCACAGAGAAAGGCAATCACAGATTCATTAAACAAACATGTCTCACCAATGGAAAGGTGTAAGGATTGGATACGTTAGGTTACTGGGGTTAACAGAGATATACAAACACAGGTGAAGTATCTAATCAGCAAAGACCTACAGAATACCAAGAGAAGACTACTCAACATTCTGTCATAACCTACATGGGAAAAGGATCCGAAGAAGAATACATATATGTGTATGTGTAAAAGAATGACATCTTGAACACCTAGCACAAGCAAAACATTGTACTCAAACTTGCTGTGATAAAAAATAAAAATTAAATTAAAAAAACGAATAAGAAGTAGTGAGACATAAACTTAAGGGGCTCTTTCCTGGCACATTCCATTCTAATTTACAACCTAGAACACGACTTCCATTGAGACTCTGTTACCCTAGTAACCAGATTTGGTAACGGAGAAATGCTGCCACCTTGTGGCCGTTTCACACAACAGCAGCTCTAAACCCAGGGCTAATGGTTACTTGATATTCAAACTAATTGCAGGCCTGTAATTGACACGTGCCATCAAAACAAATCCTTGGGTTCTAAATTGAGCAAAAACCTCAAAAGATGTGCATATTTCAAAATGACAATTTCAAGAGGTATATTTTATGCACATTTTGGCTTCTCTTACTTTTTGTTTCTTTGTTTAAAAAAGGGGCATGGAAAAAGGCTCAACATCAGGAATTAATAAACCATGAAAATCCAGTCTACAAAAGGTTCACCTCACAGCCGTCAGAATGATCATCACCAAAAAACTGTACAAAGAATAAATGCTGAAGGGGTTTTAGAGAACAGCGTAGCCACTAGCTTCTGGTGGGATGTAACCTGGTAACAGCCAGTAGTGAGAACAGAATGGAGGTGCGTTTAAAGGTAAAAACTGAGCTACCATGTTATCTGGTAGGCCCTTTCATACACCTATCACCTGAGTAGACCAGAAGCAAAAAGACACAGGCTGGCAATCCTGCACTGCAACATCATTTAACATAGCCAAGACGTGGAAGAAACCAATGCACAAAGAAGAAGTGTGCATGTACACAATGCAATATTAGTCATGGAAAACAATGAAACAGTGACGTTTGCACCACCTTATAAGGACCTACAGGTAAATCACCCAACTTGAAGTAAGGAAGAAACCGAAAAACAGATAGTCTATGGTATCAATTATAGGTGTTACCTATAAAATTGATACCCATGTAATTATTTCCAAGAGGAGGACACACATGGATTAAGAAAACAAAATTATGTTTAACCAAATGCAAAAGTGTCAGGAATGGATGAATTAGGATATGGGGGTTAACAGACATGTACTAACACATATGAAATATATGTCACAAAATAACTATGGAATACCAAGAGAGGTGTACTCAACACTCTCTAATAAAGTACACAGAAAAGGATCCAAAGATGAATAGTTAGATACATAGATATAATGAGTCAGATTTTCTACTCCTAATAGAAACAACATTTTTATCAAATTTGCTTTGATAATTAATAAAAATTAAATTTAAATAACAAATAAGAAGGACATATAAGCTCTTGGGGATTTGCCGTGGCACATTCCACTCTAACTTGCAGCCTACTAACAGGATTTCCAGGAAGGCTCCGTTGCCCAAAAACCTCGAGTTGCAAATGTAGATCTGCCACCTTGTGGCCATTTCCCACAGGAGTGGCTGTCAACCCAGAGCTAAAGTTCACCTAACATCCACAAGGACACAGGGCTGTAAAGGACACCTGCCCACAAACATTGTGCTGAGGTAGGGAATGGACAAAAAATTCAAAACTGGCAAAATTTTCAAGGAGATCGTATGGAGAGGTAAGTTTTACTCACTCTTTTACAAAAAAAAGGGAAATGGATAAAAGCTCAACATCAGGAATTATAAGACTCATGCAACTCGACCCTACAAAAAGGTTTCAACTCACTCTAGTCAACTACCGTCAGCAAAAGGTCTACAAACAATAAATGATGAAGGGGTTTTAGAGAACTGTGTACCCTCTAGCTGCTGGTGAGATGTAAAGTGGTAACAGCCAATAATGAGAACAGAATGGAGCTGCGTTTCAAAGTAAAAATTGAGCCACCATTCCATCCAGCAGGCCCACCGCCGAGCCTCTCCCATGAGAAGACCAGAGTCGAAAAGGCACAGGCTGCAACATCTGCACTGCAGGAATTTTCCCAATAGGCAAGACACGGAAGCAAGCAAAATGTCCATCAACAGATGAATGGATAAAGAAAAAGTGGCCCATGTACACAATGGAACATTAGCCATGGAAAACAATGAAACACTGCTCTTTGAGGCATCATAGATGAGACTAGAGATAATCACAGAACATGAGGTAAGTCGGAAAGCAAAACACACATACTATGATATCACTTATAGGCGTTATCTAACAACGGACTCAAATGAACATACTTCCACAGAGAAAGACACTCACAGACTTAGACGACATACTATGCTTATCTAAAAGGAAAGGTGGGGGAAATGGGTAAAGTAAGATTAGGGTTGACATTCGTGTACAAATACCTATTAAATACATATATCAAAAAGACCGACCATATAGCAAGGGAGGTCTGCGGTACACTCTACAGTAATTTACATGGGAAGAGGATCTGTACATTAATATGTGTATATATATATATATATATATATATATATATATATATATATTCTTGTACAAATTACTCAGATTGTGTATACCTTGGACAATCAATATTCTAAACATTACCCCTATTAAACTTAAAACAATGAACAAGAAATACTGTGACATATATTTACGGTGGTTTTTTCCTGGCACATTCCATTCTAATTTACAACCTGGGAACAGGACTTCAAAAAGGGTCTGCTGCCTTAGTAAGCAGATATGGGAATGGAGAAATGCTGCCGCCTTGCGGCCGTTTCCCACAACAGCAGCTTTAAACCCAGTGCTAATGATCACTAAATATTCACACTCATTGCAGGCCTGTAAATGATACCTACAGTCTAGAAACATCCTGGGGTCGAAAACACACCAAAAAATTCAAAAGAGGGCAACCTTCCTAGAAGACAATTTCAAGAGGTTTATTGTACTCACTGTATTTTTCTGTTTTTTGTTTAAGAGAAATAAAAATGTGTGGCGAAATGCTGAACATTAGGAATTATTAAAGACATGCAAATCCAAATTACAAAAAACTATCAGCTCACACCAGTCAGAATGGCCATCAGCAAAAATTCTGCAAACAATAAATGCTGAAGGGGTTGTGGAGAAATGCGTACCCTCGGTTCAAAGTGGGACATGGTAAGAGCCAGTAATGAGAACACAAAGGAGATTGCTTGAAAAGGTAAATATTGAGCTACCATTCAAACAAGCCTACCCATTGCCGGGCCTATCGCCTGAGAGGATGAGAATCAAAAAGACACAGGCTGGCAATCCTGCACTCCGGCAATATTTACCATAGCCAGCGCTTGGAAACAATGAAAATCTCCATCAACAGAGGAATGCACAAAGAAGTGGTCCATGTACACAACAGAATATGACTCCAATAAAAAAATATAAAATCAATTTAAAAGCAAACATAAGTGAGGAGACATCAGCATTTGGTGGTTTATACGGGTACTTTCCTCTCTAATTTATAACCAAGGAAAACCACTGGCAGGAAGGTCTGTTTCCTAGTTACCAGAGTGGGAAAAGCAGAAATGCTGCCGCCCTCTACCCGTTACCTGCAACAGCAGCTTTAAAACCTGTGCTAAGGGTCATTTCATATGCACAAGTACTGTTGGGCTGTAACTGAAACCTGCCCTCAAAATGTCTTCAGGCCAAAATATTTCAAAATGTGGCACATACTTCAAGAAAACCATTTGAAGAGGTAAGCTGTACTCACAGTTTTAAGGGAAAAAAGGACATGCCTGAAAGCTCAATTTCAAGGGATTATGAGACGCATGCAAATCCAACCACAAACAGGTACCAGCTCACACCAGTCAGAATAAACTTCAGCAAAAAACTACAAGCAATAAATGCTGAAGGGTTTGCGGAGAAGTGCATACCCTCAACTTTAAGTGGGACGTGACCTGGTAAGAGCCACTAATGAGAGCAGAATGGAGGTGCCTTTACATGGTAAACATTTTGCTACCATATGATCCAGCAGGCCCACTCCTGGGCCGATAACATAAGAAGACAGAATTAGAAAGACACAGGCAGGCAAATCTGCATTGCAACCGTATTATAATAGCCAAGACATGGAAGCAACCAAAGAGTCCATCAACAGATGAGTGGACAAAGAAGAACTGGTACAGGTACAGATGGAATATTAACCAAGGAAAAAATGACAGAATGCCATATGGAGCACCGTAGATGAGTCTAGAGGTGATCACGCAACTTGCAGTAAGTCAGAAAGCGAAAGACACATATCTTATGATATCACTTATAGGTGTTACCTAAAAATTGATACCAGTGAAGATATTTCCACAGAGAAAGGCAATCACAGATTCATTAAACAAACATGTCTCACCAATGGAAAGGTGTAAGGATTGGATACGTTAGGTTACTGGGGTTAACAGAGATATACAAACACAGGTGAAGTATCTAATCAGCAAAGACCTACAGAATACCAAGAGAAGACTACTCAACATTCTGTCATAACCTACATGGGAAAAGGATCCGAAGAAGAATACATATATGTGTATGTGTAAAAGAATGACATCTTGAACACCTAGCACAAGCAAAACATTGTACTCAAACTTGCTGTGATAAAAAATAAAAATTAAATTAAAAAAACGAATAAGAAGTAGTGAGACATAAACTTAAGGGGCTCTTTCCTGGCACATTCCATTCTAATTTACAACCTAGAACACGACTTCCATTGAGACTCTGTTACCCTAGTAACCAGATTTGGTAACGGAGAAATGCTGCCACCTTGTGGCCGTTTCACACAACAGCAGCTCTAAACCCAGGGCTAATGGTTACTTGATATTCAAACTAATTGCAGGCCTGTAATTGACACGTGCCGTCAAAACAAATCCTTGGGTTCTAAATTGAGCAAAAACCTCAAAAGATGTGCATATTTCAAAATGACAATTTCAAGAGGTATATTTTATGCACATTTTGGCTTCTCTTACTTTTTGTTTCTTTGTTTAAAAAAGGGGCATGGAAAAAGGCTCAACATCAGGAATTAATAAACCATGAAAATCCAGTCTACAAAAGGTTCACCTCACAGCCGTCAGAATGATCATCACCAAAAAACTGTACAAAGAATAAATGCTGAAGGGGTTTTAGAGAACAGCGTAGCCACTAGCTTCTGGTGGGATGTAACCTGGTAACAGCCAGTAGTGAGAACAGAATGGAGGTGCGTTTAAAGGTAAAAACTGAGCTACCATGTTATCTGGTAGGCCCTTTCATACACCTATCACCTGAGTAGACCAGAAGCAAAAAGACACAGGCTGGCAATCCTGCACTGCAACATCATTTAACATAGCCAAGACGTGGAAGAAACCAAAACGTCCAGCAACAGAAAAATGCACAAAGAAGAAGTGTGCATGTACACAATGCAATATTAGTCATGGAAAACAATGAAACAGTGACGTTTGCACCACCTTATAAGGACCTACAGGTAAATCACCCAACTTGAAGTAAGGAAGAAACCGAAAAACAGATAGTCTATGGTATCAATTATAGGTGTTACCTATAAAATTGATACCCATGTAATTATTTCCAAGAGGAGGACACACATGGATTAAGAAAACAAAATTATGTTTAACCAAATGCAAAAGTGTCAGGAATGGATGAATTAGGATATGGGGGTTAACAGACATGTACTAACACATATGAAATATATGTCACAAAATAACTATGGAATACCAAGAGAGGTGTACTCAACACTCTCTAATAAAGTACACAGAAAAGGATCCAAAGATGAATAGTTAGATACATAGATATAATGAGTCAGATTTTCTACTCCTAATAGAAACAACATTTTTATCAAATTTGCTTTGATAATTAATAAAAATTAAATTTAAATAACAAATAAGAAGGACATATAAGCTCTTGGGGATTTGCCGTGGCACATTCCACTCTAACTTGCAGCCTACTAACAGGATTTCCAGGAAGGCTCTGTTGCCCAAAAACCTCGAGTTGCAAATGTAGATCTGCCACCTTGTGGCCATTTCCCACAGGAGTGGCTGTCAACCCAGAGCTAAAGTTCACCTAACATCCACAAGGACACAGGGCTGTAAAGGACACCTGCCCACAAACATTGTGCTGAGGTAGGGAATGGACAAAAAATTCAAAACTGGCAAAATTTTCAAGGAGATCGTATGGAGAGGTAAGTTTTACTCACTCTTTTACAAAAAAAAGGGAAATGGATAAAAGCTCAACATCAGGAATTATAAGACTCATGCAACTCGACCCTACAAAAAGGTTTCAACTCACTCTAGTCAACTACCGTCAGCAAAAGGTCTACAAACAATAAATGATGAAGGGGTTTTAGAGAACTGTGTACCCTCTAGCTGCTGGTGAGATGTAAAGTGGTAACAGCCAATAATGAGAACAGAATGGAGCTGCGTTTCAAAGTAAAAATTGAGCCACCATTCCATCCAGCAGGCCCACCGCCGAGCCTCTCCCATGAGAAGACCAGAGTCGAAAAGGCACAGGCTGCAACATCTGCACTGCAGGAATTTTCCCAATAGGCAAGACACGGAAGCAAGCAAAATGTCCATCAACAGATGAATGGATAAAGAAAAAGTGGCCCATGTACACAATGGAACATTAGCCATGGAAAACAATGAAACACTGCTCTTTGAGGCATCATAGATGAGACTAGAGATAATCACAGAACATGAGGTAAGTCGGAAAGCAAAACACACATACTATGATATCACTTATAGGCGTTATCTAACAACGGACTCAAATGAACATACTTCCACAGAGAAAGACACTCACAGACTTAGACGACATACTATGCTTATCTAAAAGGAAAGGTGGGGGAAATGGGTAAAGTAAGATTAGGGTTGACATTCGTGTACAAATACCTATTAAATACATATATCAAAAAGACCGACCATATAGCAAGGGAGGTCTGCGGTACACTCTACAGTAATTTACATGGGAAGAGGATCTGTACATTAATATGTGTGTATATATATATATATATATATATATTCTTGTACAAATTACTCAGATTGTGTATACCTTGGACAATCAATATTCTAAACATTACCCCTATTAAACTTAAAACAATGAACAAGAAATACTGTGACATATATTTACGGTGGTTTTTTCCTGGCACATTCCATTCTAATTTACAACCTGGGAACAGGACTTCAAAAAGGGTCTGCTGCCTTAGTAAGCAGATATGGGAATGGAGAAATGCTGCCGCCTTGCGGCCGTTTCCCACAACAGCAGCTTTAAACCCAGTGCTAATGATCACTAAATATTCACACTCATTGCAGGCCTGTAAATGATACCTACAGTCTAGAAACATCCTGGGGTCGAAAACACACCAAAAAATTCAAAAGAGGGCAACCTTCCTAGAAGACAATTTCAAGAGGTTTATTGTACTCACTGTATTTTTCTGTTTTTTGTTTAAGAGAAATAAAAATGTGTGGCGAAATGCTGAACATTAGGAATTATTAAAGACATGCAAATCCAAATTACAAAAAACTATCAGCTCACACCAGTCAGAATGGCCATCAGCAAAAATTCTGCAAACAATAAATGCTGAAGGGGTTGTGGAGAAATGCGTACCCTCGGTTCAAAGTGGGACATGGTAAGAGCCAGTAATGAGAACACAAAGGAGATTGCTTGAAAAGGTAAATATTGAGCTACCATTCAAACAAGCCTACCCATTGCCGGGCCTATCGCCTGAGAGGATGAGAATCAAAAAGACACAGGCTGGCAATCCTGCACTCCGGCAATATTTACCATAGCCAGCGCTTGGAAACAATGAAAATCTCCATCAACAGAGGAATGCACAAAGAAGTGGTCCATGTACACAACAGAATATGACTCCAATAAAAAAATATAAAATCAATTTAAAAGCAAACATAAGTGAGGAGACATCAGCATTTGGTGGTTTATACGGGTACTTTCCTCTCTAATTTATAACCAAGGAAAACCACTGGCAGGAAGGTCTGTTTCCTAGTTACCAGAGTGGGAAAAGCAGAAATGCTGCCGCCCTCTACCCGTTACCTGCAACAGCAGCTTTAAAACCTGTGCTAAGGGTCATTTCATATGCACAAGTACTGTTGGGCTGTAACTGAAACCTGCCCTCAAAATGTCTTCAGGCCAAAATATTTCAAAATGTGGCACATACTTCAAGAAAACCATTTGAAGAGGTAAGCTGTACTCACAGTTTTAAGGGAAAAAAGGACATGCCTGAAAGCTCAATTTCAAGGGATTATGAGACGCATGCAAATCCAACCACAAACAGGTACCAGCTCACACCAGTCAGAATAAACTTCAGCAAAAAACTACAAGCAATAAATGCTGAAGGGTTTGCGGAGAAGTGCATACCCTCAACTTTAAGTGGGACGTGACCTGGTAAGAGCCACTAATGAGAGCAGAATGGAGGTGCCTTTACATGGTAAACATTTTGCTACCATATGATCCAGCAGGCCCACTCCTGGGCCGATAACATAAGAAGACAGAATTAGAAAGACACAGGCAGGCAAATCTGCATTGCAACCGTATTATAATAGCCAAGACATGGAAGCAACCAAAGAGTCCATCAACAGATGAGTGGACAAAGAAGAACTGGTACAGGTACAGATGGAATATTAACCAAGGAAAAAATGACAGAATGCCATATGGAGCACCGTAGATGAGTCTAGAGGTGATCACGCAACTTGCAGTAAGTCAGAAAGCGAAAGACACATATCTTATGATATCACTTATAGGTGTTACCTAAAAATTGATACCAGTGAAGATATTTCCACAGAGAAAGGCAATCACAGATTCATTAAACAAACATGTCTCACCAATGGAAAGGTGTAAGGATTGGATACGTTAGGTTACTGGGGTTAACAGAGATATACAAACACAGGTGAAGT
Organism: Hyperoodon ampullatus; assembly: GCF_949752795.1. Classification (NCBI taxonomy): domain Eukaryota; kingdom Metazoa; phylum Chordata; class Mammalia; order Artiodactyla; family Ziphiidae; genus Hyperoodon; species Hyperoodon ampullatus. Next base: position 70,790 of record NW_027640719.1, on the reverse strand, counting down.
ATCTAATCAGCAAAGACCTACAGAATACCAAGAGAAGACTACTCAACATTCTGTCATAACCTACATGGGAAAAGGATCCGAAGAAGAATACATATATGTGTATGTGTAAAAGAATGACATCTTGAACACCTAGCACAAGCAAAACATTGTACTCAAACTTGCTGTGATAAAAAATAAAAATTAAATTAAAAAAACGAATAAGAAGTAGTGAGACATAAACTTAAGGGGCTCTTTCCTGGCACATTCCATTCTAATTTACAACCTAGAACACGACTTCCATTGAGACTCTGTTACCCTAGTAACCAGATTTGGTAACGGAGAAATGCTGCCACCTTGTGGCCGTTTCACACAACAGCAGCTCTAAACCCAGGGCTAATGGTTACTTGATATTCAAACTAATTGCAGGCCTGTAATTGACACGTGCCGTCAAAACAAATCCTTGGGTTCTAAATTGAGCAAAAACCTCAAAAGATGTGCATATTTCAAAATGACAATTTCAAGAGGTATATTTTATGCACATTTTGGCTTCTCTTACTTTTTGTTTCTTTGTTTAAAAAAGGGGCATGGAAAAAGGCTCAACATCAGGAATTAATAAACCATGAAAATCCAGTCTACAAAAGGTTCACCTCACAGCCGTCAGAATGATCATCACCAAAAAACTGTACAAAGAATAAATGCTGAAGGGGTTTTAGAGAACAGCGTAGCCACTAGCTTCTGGTGGGATGTAACCTGGTAACAGCCAGTAGTGAGAACAGAATGGAGGTGCGTTTAAAGGTAAAAACTGAGCTACCATGTTATCTGGTAGGCCCTTTCATACACCTATCACCTGAGTAGACCAGAAGCAAAAAGACACAGGCTGGCAATCCTGCACTGCAACATCATTTAACATAGCCAAGACGTGGAAGAAACCAAAACGTCCAGCAACAGAAAAATGCACAAAGAAGAAGTGTGCATGTACACAATGCAATATTAGTCATGGAAAACAATGAAACAGTGACGTTTGCACCACCTTATAAGGACCTACAGGTAAATCACCCAACTTGAAGTAAGGAAGAAACCGAAAAACAGATAGTCTATGGTATCAATTATAGGTGTTACCTATAAAATTGATACCCATGTAATTATTTCCAAGAGGAGGACACACATGGATTAAGAAAACAAAATTATGTTTAACCAAATGCAAAAGTGTCAGGAATGGATGAATTAGGATATGGGGGTTAACAGACATGTACTAACACATATGAAATATATGTCACAAAATAACTATGGAATACCAAGAGAGGTGTACTCAACACTCTCTAATAAAGTACACAGAAAAGGATCCAAAGATGAATAGTTAGATACATAGATATAATGAGTCAGATTTTCTACTCCTAATAGAAACAACATTTTTATCAAATTTGCTTTGATAATTAATAAAAATTAAATTTAAATAACAAATAAGAAGGACATATAAGCTCTTGGGGATTTGCCGTGGCACATTCCACTCTAACTTGCAGCCTACTAACAGGATTTCCAGGAAGGCTCCGTTGCCCAAAAACCTCGAGTTGCAAATGTAGATCTGCCACCTTGTGGCCATTTCCCACAGGAGTGGCTGTCAACCCAGAGCTAAAGTTCACCTAACATCCACAAGGACACAGGGCTGTAAAGGACACCTGCCCACAAACATTGTGCTGAGGTAGGGAATGGACAAAAAATTCAAAACTGGCAAAATTTTCAAGGAGATCGTATGGAGAGGTAAGTTTTACTCACTCTTTTACAAAAAAAAGGGAAATGGATAAAAGCTCAACATCAGGAATTATAAGACTCATGCAACTCGACCCTACAAAAAGGTTTCAACTCACTCTAGTCAACTACCGTCAGCAAAAGGTCTACAAACAATAAATGATGAAGGGGTTTTAGAGAACTGTGTACCCTCTAGCTGCTGGTGAGATGTAAAGTGGTAACAGCCAATAATGAGAACAGAATGGAGCTGCGTTTCAAAGTAAAAATTGAGCCACCATTCCATCCAGCAGGCCCACCGCCGAGCCTCTCCCATGAGAAGACCAGAGTCGAAAAGGCACAGGCTGCAACATCTGCACTGCAGGAATTTTCCCAATAGGCAAGACACGGAAGCAAGCAAAATGTCCATCAACAGATGAATGGATAAAGAAAAAGTGGCCCATGTACACAATGGAACATTAGCCATGGAAAACAATGAAACACTGCTCTTTGAGGCATCATAGATGAGCCTAGAGATAATCACAGAACATGAGGTAAGTCGGAAAGCAAAACACACATACTATGATATCACTTATAGGCGTTATCTAACAACGGACTCAAATGAACATACTTCCACAGAGAAAGACACTCACAGACTTAGACGACATACTATGCTTATCTAAAAGGAAAGGTGGGGGAAATGGGTAAAGTAAGATTAGGGTTGACATTCGTGTACAAATACCTATTAAATACATATATCAAAAAGACCGACCATATAGCAAGGGAGGTCTGCGGTACACTCTACAGTAATTTACATGGGAAGAGGATCTGTACATTAATATGTGTGTATATATATATATATATATATATTCTTGTACAAATTACTCAGATTGTGTACACCTTGGACAATCAATATTCTAAACATTACCCCTATTAAACTTAAAACAATGAACAAGAAATACTGTGACATATATTTACGGTGGTTTTTTCCTGGCACATTCCATTCTAATTTACAACCTGGGAACAGGACTTCAAAAAGGGTCTGCTGCCTTAGTAAGCAGATATGGGAATGGAGAAATGCTGCCGCCTTGCGGCCGTTTCCCACAACAGCAGCTTTAAACCCAGTGCTAATGATCACTAAATATTCACACTCATTGCAGGCCTGTAAATGATACCTACAGTCTAGAAACATCCTGGGGTCGAAAACACACCAAAAAATTCAAAAGAGGGCAACCTTCCTAGAAGACAATTTCAAGAGGTTTATTGTACTCACTGTATTTTTCTGTTTTTTGTTTAAGAGAAATAAAAATGTGTGGCGAAATGCTGAACATTAGGAATTATTAAAGACATGCAAATCCAAATTACAAAAAACTATCAGCTCACACCAGTCAGAATGGCCATCAGCAAAAATTCTGCAAACAATAAATGCTGAAGGGGTTGTGGAGAAATGCGTACCCTCGGTTCAAAGTGGGACATGGTAAGAGCCAGTAATGAGAACACAAAGGAGATTGCTTGAAAAGGTAAATATTGAGCTACCATTCAAACAAGCCTACCCATTGCCGGGCCTATCGCCTGAGAGGATGAGAATCAAAAAGACACAGGCTGGCAATCCTGCACTCCGGCAATATTTACCATAGCCAGCGCTTGGAAACAATGAAAATCTCCATCAACAGAGGAATGCACAAAGAAGTGGTCCATGTACACAACAGAATATGACTCCAATAAAAAAATATAAAATCAATTTAAAAGCAAACATAAGTGAGGAGACATCAGCATTTGGTGGTTTATACGGGTACTTTCCTCTCTAATTTATAACCAAGGAAAACCACTGGCAGGAAGGTCTGTTTCCTAGTTACCAGAGTGGGAAAAGCAGAAATGCTGCCGCCCTCTACCCGTTACCTGCAACAGCAGCTTTAAAACCTGTGCTAAGGGTCATTTCATATGCACAAGTACTGTTGGGCTGTAACTGAAACCTGCCCTCAAAATGTCTTCAGGCCAAAATATTTCAAAATGTGGCACATACTTCAAGAAAACCATTTGAAGAGGTAAGCTGTACTCACAGTTTTAAGGGAAAAAAGGACATGCCTGAAAGCTCAATTTCAAGGGATTATGAGACGCATGCAAATCCAACCACAAACAGGTACCAGCTCACACCAGTCAGAATAAACTTCAGCAAAAAACTACAAGCAATAAATGCTGAAGGGTTTGCGGAGAAGTGCATACCCTCAACTTTAAGTGGGACGTGACCTGGTAAGAGCCACTAATGAGAGCAGAATGGAGGTGCCTTTACATGGTAAACATTTTGCTACCATATGATCCAGCAGGCCCACTCCTGGGCCGATAACATAAGAAGACAGAATTAGAAAGACACAGGCAGGCAAATCTGCATTGCAACCGTATTATAATAGCCAAGACATGGAAGCAACCAAAGAGTCCATCAACAGATGAGTGGACAAAGAAGAACTGGTACAGGTACAGATGGAATATTAACCAAGGAAAAAATGACAGAATGCCATATGGAGCACCGTAGATGAGTCTAGAGGTGATCACGCAACTTGCAGTAAGTCAGAAAGCGAAAGACACATATCTTATGATATCACTTATAGGTGTTACCTAAAAATTGATACCAGTGAAGATATTTCCACAGAGAAAGGCAATCACAGATTCATTAAACAAACATGTCTCACCAATGGAAAGGTGTAAGGATTGGATACGTTAGGTTACTGGGGTTAACAGAGATATACAAACACAGGTGAAGTATCTAATCAGCAAAGACCTACAGAATACCAAGAGAAGACTACTCAACATTCTGTCATAACCTACATGGGAAAAGGATCCGAAGAAGAATACATATATGTGTATGTGTAAAAGAATGACATCTTGAACACCTAGCACAAGCAAAACATTGTACTCAAACTTGCTGTGATAAAAAATAAAAATTAAATTAAAAAAACGAATAAGAAGTAGTGAGACATAAACTTAAGGGGCTCTTTCCTGGCACATTCCATTCTAATTTACAACCTAGAACACGACTTCCATTGAGACTCTGTTACCCTAGTAACCAGATTTGGTAACGGAGAAATGCTGCCACCTTGTGGCCGTTTCACACAACAGCAGCTCTAAACCCAGGGCTAATGGTTACTTGATATTCAAACTAATTGCAGGCCTGTAATTGACACGTGCCGTCAAAACAAATCCTTGGGTTCTAAATTGAGCAAAAACCTCAAAAGATGTGCATATTTCAAAATGACAATTTCAAGAGGTATATTTTATGCACATTTTGGCTTCTCTTACTTTTTGTTTCTTTGTTTAAAAAAGGGGCATGGAAAAAGGCTCAACATCAGGAATTAATAAACCATGAAAATCCAGTCTACAAAAGGTTCACCTCACAGCCGTCAGAATGATCATCACCAAAAAACTGTACAAAGAATAAATGCTGAAGGGGTTTTAGAGAACAGCGTAGCCACTAGCTTCTGGTGGGATGTAACCTGGTAACAGCCAGTAGTGAGAACAGAATGGAGGTGCGTTTAAAGGTAAAAACTGAGCTACCATGTTATCTGGTAGGCCCTTTCATACACCTATCACCTGAGTAGACCAGAAGCAAAAAGACACAGGCTGGCAATCCTGCACTGCAACATCATTTAACATAGCCAAGACGTGGAAGAAACCAATGCACAAAGAAGAAGTGTGCATGTACACAATGCAATATTAGTCATGGAAAACAATGAAACAGTGACGTTTGCACCACCTTATAAGGACCTACAGGTAAATCACCCAACTTGAAGTAAGGAAGAAACCGAAAAACAGATAGTCTATGGTATCAATTATAGGTGTTACCTATAAAATTGATACCCATGTAATTATTTCCAAGAGGAGGACACACATGGATTAAGAAAACAAAATTATGTTTAACCAAATGCAAAAGTGTCAGGAATGGATGAATTAGGATATGGGGGTTAACAGACATGTACTAACACATATGAAATATATGTCACAAAATAACTATGGAATACCAAGAGAGGTGTACTCAACACTCTCTAATAAAGTACACAGAAAAGGATCCAAAGATGAATAGTTAGATACATAGATATAATGAGTCAGATTTTCTACTCCTAATAGAAACAACATTTTTATCAAATTTGCTTTGATAATTAATAAAAATTAAATTTAAATAACAAATAAGAAGGACATATAAGCTCTTGGGGATTTGCCGTGGCACATTCCACTCTAACTTGCAGCCTACTAACAGGATTTCCAGGAAGGCTCCGTTGCCCAAAAACCTCGAGTTGCAAATGTAGATCTGCCACCTTGTGGCCATTTCCCACAGGAGTGGCTGTCAACCCAGAGCTAAAGTTCACCTAACATCCACAAGGACACAGGGCTGTAAAGGACACCTGCCCACAAACATTGTGCTGAGGTAGGGAATGGACAAAAAATTCAAAACTGGCAAAATTTTCAAGGAGATCGTATGGAGAGGTAAGTTTTACTCACTCTTTTACAAAAAAAAGGGAAATGGATAAAAGCTCAACATCAGGAATTATAAGACTCATGCAACTCGACCCTACAAAAAGGTTTCAACTCACTCTAGTCAACTACCGTCAGCAAAAGGTCTACAAACAATAAATGATGAAGGGGTTTTAGAGAACTGTGTACCCTCTAGCTGCTGGTGAGATGTAAAGTGGTAACAGCCAATAATGAGAACAGAATGGAGCTGCGTTTCAAAGTAAAAATTGAGCCACCATTCCATCCAGCAGGCCCACCGCCGAGCCTCTCCCATGAGAAGACCAGAGTCGAAAAGGCACAGGCTGCAACATCTGCACTGCAGGAATTTTCCCAATAGGCAAGACACGGAAGCAAGCAAAATGTCCATCAACAGATGAATGGATAAAGAAAAAGTGGCCCATGTACACAATGGAACATTAGCCATGGAAAACAATGAAACACTGCTCTTTGAGGCATCATAGATGAGACTAGAGATAATCACAGAACATGAGGTAAGTCGGAAAGCAAAACACACATACTATGATATCACTTATAGGCGTTATCTAACAACGGACTCAAATGAACATACTTCCACAGAGAAAGACACTCACAGACTTAGACGACATACTATGCTTATCTAAAAGGAAAGGTGGGGGAAATGGGTAAAGTAAGATTAGGGTTGACATTCGTGTACAAATACCTATTAAATACATATATCAAAAAGACCGACCATATAGCAAGGGAGGTCTGCGGTACACTCTACAGTAATTTACATGGGAAGAGGATCTGTACATTAATATGTGTATATATATATATATATATATATATATATATATATATATATATATATATATATTCTTGTACAAATTACTCAGATTGTGTATACCTTGGACAATCAATATTCTAAACATTACCCCTATTAAACTTAAAACAATGAACAAGAAATACTGTGACATATATTTACGGTGGTTTTTTCCTGGCACATTCCATTCTAATTTACAACCTGGGAACAGGACTTCAAAAAGGGTCTGCTGCCTTAGTAAGCAGATATGGGAATGGAGAAATGCTGCCGCCTTGCGGCCGTTTCCCACAACAGCAGCTTTAAACCCAGTGCTAATGATCACTAAATATTCACACTCATTGCAGGCCTGTAAATGATACCTACAGTCTAGAAACATCCTGGGGTCGAAAACACACCAAAAAATTCAAAAGAGGGCAACCTTCCTAGAAGACAATTTCAAGAGGTTTATTGTACTCACTGTATTTTTCTGTTTTTTGTTTAAGAGAAATAAAAATGTGTGGCGAAATGCTGAACATTAGGAATTATTAAAGACATGCAAATCCAAATTACAAAAAACTATCAGCTCACACCAGTCAGAATGGCCATCAGCAAAAATTCTGCAAACAATAAATGCTGAAGGGGTTGTGGAGAAATGCGTACCCTCGGTTCAAAGTGGGACATGGTAAGAGCCAGTAATGAGAACACAAAGGAGATTGCTTGAAAAGGTAAATATTGAGCTACCATTCAAACAAGCCTACCCATTGCCGGGCCTATCGCCTGAGAGGATGAGAATCAAAAAGACACAGGCTGGCAATCCTGCACTCCGGCAATATTTACCATAGCCAGCGCTTGGAAACAATGAAAATCTCCATCAACAGAGGAATGCACAAAGAAGTGGTCCATGTACACAACAGAATATGACTCCAATAAAAAAATATAAAATCAATTTAAAAGCAAACATAAGTGAGGAGACATCAGCATTTGGTGGTTTATACGGGTACTTTCCTCTCTAATTTATAACCAAGGAAAACCACTGGCAGGAAGGTCTGTTTCCTAGTTACCAGAGTGGGAAAAGCAGAAATGCTGCCGCCCTCTACCCGTTACCTGCAACAGCAGCTTTAAAACCTGTGCTAAGGGTCATTTCATATGCACAAGTACTGTTGGGCTGTAACTGAAACCTGCCCTCAAAATGTCTTCAGGCCAAAATATTTCAAAATGTGGCACATACTTCAAGAAAACCATTTGAAGAGGTAAGCTGTACTCACAGTTTTAAGGGAAAAAAGGACATGCCTGAAAGCTCAATTTCAAGGGATTATGAGACGCATGCAAATCCAACCACAAACAGGTACCAGCTCACACCAGTCAGAATAAACTTCAGCAAAAAACTACAAGCAATAAATGCTGAAGGGTTTGCGGAGAAGTGCATACCCTCAACTTTAAGTGGGACGTGACCTGGTAAGAGCCACTAATGAGAGCAGAATGGAGGTGCCTTTACATGGTAAACATTTTGCTACCATATGATCCAGCAGGCCCACTCCTGGGCCGATAACATAAGAAGACAGAATTAGAAAGACACAGGCAGGCAAATCTGCATTGCAACCGTATTATAATAGCCAAGACATGGAAGCAACCAAAGAGTCCATCAACAGATGAGTGGACAAAGAAGAACTGGTACAGGTACAGATGGAATATTAACCAAGGAAAAAATGACAGAATGCCATATGGAGCACCGTAGATGAGTCTAGAGGTGATCACGCAACTTGCAGTAAGTCAGAAAGCGAAAGACACATATCTTATGATATCACTTATAGGTGTTACCTAAAAATTGATACCAGTGAAGATATTTCCACAGAGAAAGGCAATCACAGATTCATTAAACAAACATGTCTCACCAATGGAAAGGTGTAAGGATTGGATACGTTAGGTTACTGGGGTTAACAGAGATATACAAACACAGGTGAAGTATCTAATCAGCAAAGACCTACAGAATACCAAGAGAAGACTACTCAACATTCTGTCATAACCTACATGGGAAAAGGATCCGAAGAAGAATACATATATGTGTATGTGTAAAAGAATGACATCTTGAACACCTAGCACAAGCAAAACATTGTACTCAAACTTGCTGTGATAAAAAATAAAAATTAAATTAAAAAAACGAATAAGAAGTAGTGAGACATAAACTTAAGGGGCTCTTTCCTGGCACATTCCATTCTAATTTACAACCTAGAACACGACTTCCATTGAGACTCTGTTACCCTAGTAACCAGATTTGGTAACGGAGAAATGCTGCCACCTTGTGGCCGTTTCACACAACAGCAGCTCTAAACCCAGGGCTAATGGTTACTTGATATTCAAACTAATTGCAGGCCTGTAATTGACACGTGCCGTCAAAACAAATCCTTGGGTTCTAAATTGAGCAAAAACCTCAAAAGATGTGCATATTTCAAAATGACAATTTCAAGAGGTATATTTTATGCACATTTTGGCTTCTCTTACTTTTTGTTTCTTTGTTTAAAAAAGGGGCATGGAAAAAGGCTCAACATCAGGAATTAATAAACCATGAAAATCCAGTCTACAAAAGGTTCACCTCACAGCCGTCAGAATGATCATCACCAAAAAACTGTACAAAGAATAAATGCTGAAGGGGTTTTAGAGAACAGCGTAGCCACTAGCTTCTGGTGGGATGTAACCTGGTAACAGCCAGTAGTGAGAACAGAATGGAGGTGCGTTTAAAGGTAAAAACTGAGCTACCATGTTATCTGGTAGGCCCTTTCATACACCTATCACCTGAGTAGACCAGAAGCAAAAAGACACAGGCTGGCAATCCTGCACTGCAACATCATTTAACATAGCCAAGACGTGGAAGAAACCAAAACGTCCAGCAACAGAAAAATGCACAAAGAAGAAGTGTGCATGTACACAATGCAATATTAGTCATGGAAAACAATGAAACAGTGACGTTTGCACCACCTTATAAGGACCTACAGGTAAATCACCCAACTTGAAGTAAGGAAGAAACCGAAAAACAGATAGTCTATGGTATCAATTATAGGTGTTACCTATAAAATTGATACCCATGTAATTATTTCCAAGAGGAGGACACACATGGATTAAGAAAACAAAATTATGTTTAACCAAATGCAAAAGTGTCAGGAATGGATGAATTAGGATATGGGGGTTAACAGACATGTACTAACACATATGAAATATATGTCACAAAATAACTATGGAATACCAAGAGAGGTGTACTCAACACTCTCTAATAAAGTACACAGAAAAGGATCCAAAGATGAATAGTTAGATACATAGATATAATGAGTCAGATTTTCTACTCCTAATAGAAACAACATTTTTATCAAATTTGCTTTGATAATTAATAAAAATTAAATTTAAATAACAAATAAGAAGGACATATAAGCTCTTGGGGATTTGCCGTGGCACATTCCACTCTAACTTGCAGCCTACTAACAGGATTTCCAGGAAGGCTCCGTTGCCCAAAAACCTCGAGTTGCAAATGTAGATCTGCCACCTTGTGGCCATTTCCCACAGGAGTGGCTGTCAACCCAGAGCTAAAGTTCACCTAACATCCACAAGGACACAGGGCTGTAAAGGACACCTGCCCACAAACATTGTGCTGAGGTAGGGAATGGACAAAAAATTCAAAACTGGCAAAATTTTCAAGGAGATCGTATGGAGAGGTAAGTTTTACTCACTCTTTTACAAAAAAAAGGGAAATGGATAAAAGCTCAACATCAGGAATTATAAGACTCATGCAACTCGACCCTACAAAAAGGTTTCAACTCACTCTAGTCAACTACCGTCAGCAAAAGGTCTACAAACAATAAATGATGAAGGGGTTTTAGAGAACTGTGTACCCTCTAGCTGCTGGTGAGATGTAAAGTGGTAACAGCCAATAATGAGAACAGAATGGAGCTGCGTTTCAAAGTAAAAATTGAGCCACCATTCCATCCAGCAGGCCCACCGCCGAGCCTCTCCCATGAGAAGACCAGAGTCGAAAAGGCACAGGCTGCAACATCTGCACTGCAGGAATTTTCCCAATAGGCAAGACACGGAAGCAAGCAAAATGTCCATCAACAGATGAATGGATAAAGAAAAAGTGGCCCATGTACACAATGGAACATTAGCCATGGAAAACAATGAAACACTGCTCTTTGAGGCATCATAGATGAGCCTAGAGATAATCACAGAACATGAGGTAAGTCGGAAAGCAAAACACACATACTATGATATCACTTATAGGCGTTATCTAACAACGGACTCAAATGAACATACTTCCACAGAGAAAGACACTCACAGACTTAGACGACATACTATGCTTATCTAAAAGGAAAGGTGGGGGAAATGGGTAAAGTAAGATTAGGGTTGACATTCGTGTACAAATACCTATTAAATACATATATCAAAAAGACCGACCATATAGCAAGGGAGGTCTGCGGTACACTCTACAGTAATTTACATGGGAAGAGGATCTGTACATTAATATGTGTATATATATATATATATATATATATATTCTTGTACAAATTACTCAGATTGTGTACACCTTGGACAATCAATATTCTAAACATTACCCCTATTAAACTTAAAACAATGAACAAGAAATACTGTGACATATATTTACGGTGGTTTTTTCCTGGCACATTCCATTCTAATTTACAACCTGGGAACAGGACTTCAAAAAGGGTCTGCTGCCTTAGTAAGCAGATATGGGAATGGAGAAATGCTGCCGCCTTGCGGCCGTTTCCCACAACAGCAGCTTTAAACCCAGTGCTAATGATCACTAAATATTCACACTCATTGCAGGCCTGTAAATGATACCTACAGTCTAGAAACATCCTGGGGTCGAAAACACACCAAAAAATTCAAAAGAGGGCAACCTTCCTAGAAGACAATTTCAAGAGGTTTATTGTACTCACTGTATTTTTCTGTTTTTTGTTTAAGAGAAATAAAAATGTGTGGCGAAATGCTGAACATTAGGAATTATTAAAGACATGCAAATCCAAATTACAAAAAACTATCAGCTCACACCAGTCAGAATGGCCATCAGCAAAAATTCTGCAAACAATAAATGCTGAAGGGGTTGTGGAGAAATGCGTACCCTCGGTTCAAAGTGGGACATGGTAAGAGCCAGTAATGAGAACACAAAGGAGATTGCTTGAAAAGGTAAATATTGAGCTACCATTCAAACAAGCCTACCCATTGCCGGGCCTATCGCCTGAGAGGATGAGAATCAAAAAGACACAGGCTGGCAATCCTGCACTCCGGCAATATTTACCATAGCCAGCGCTTGGAAACAATGAAAATCTCCATCAACAGAGGAATGCACAAAGAAGTGGTCCATGTACACAACAGAATATGACTCCAATAAAAAAATATAAAATCAATTTAAAAGCAAACATAAGTGAGGAGACATCAGCATTTGGTGGTTTATACGGGTACTTTCCTCTCTAATTTATAACCAAGGAAAACCACTGGCAGGAAGGTCTGTTTCCTAGTTACCAGAGTGGGAAAAGCAGAAATGCTGCCGCCCTCTACCCGTTACCTGCAACAGCAGCTTTAAAACCTGTGCTAAGGGTCATTTCATATGCACAAGTACTGTTGGGCTGTAACTGAAACCTGCCCTCAAAATGTCTTCAGGCCAAAATATTTCAAAATGTGGCACATACTTCAAGAAAACCATTTGAAGAGGTAAGCTGTACTCACAGTTTTAAGGGAAAAAAGGACATGCCTGAAAGCTCAATTTCAAGGGATTATGAGACGCATGCAAATCCAACCACAAACAGGTACCAGCTCACACCAGTCAGAATAAACTTCAGCAAAAAACTACAAGCAATAAATGCTGAAGGGTTTGCGGAGAAGTGCATACCCTCAACTTTAAGTGGGACGTGACCTGGTAAGAGCCACTAATGAGAGCAGAATGGAGGTGCCTTTACATGGTAAACATTTTGCTACCATATGATCCAGCAGGCCCACTCCTGGGCCGATAACATAAGAAGACAGAATTAGAAAGACACAGGCAGGCAAATCTGCATTGCAACCGTATTATAATAGCCAAGACATGGAAGCAACCAAAGAGTCCATCAACAGATGAGTGGACAAAGAAGAACTGGTACAGGTACAGATGGAATATTAACCAAGGAAAAAATGACAGAATGCCATATGGAGCACCGTAGATGAGTCTAGAGGTGATCACGCAACTTGCAGTAAGTCAGAAAGCGAAAGACACATATCTTATGATATCACTTATAGGTGTTACCTAAAAATTGATACCAGTGAAGATATTTCCACAGAGAAAGGCAATCACAGATTCATTAAACAAACATGTCTCACCAATGGAAAGGTGTAAGGATTGGATACGTTAGGTTACTGGGGTTAACAGAGATATACAAACACAGGTGAAGTATCTAATCAGCAAAGACCTACAGAATACCAAGAGAAGACTACTCAACATTCTGTCATAACCTACATGGGAAAAGGATCCGAAGAAGAATACATATATGTGTATGTGTAAAAGAATGACATCTTGAACACCTAGCACAAGCAAAACATTGTACTCAAACTTGCTGTGATAAAAAATAAAAATTAAATTAAAAAAACGAATAAGAAGTAGTGAGACATAAACTTAAGGGGCTCTTTCCTGGCACATTCCATTCTAATTTACAACCTAGAACACGACTTCCATTGAGACTCTGTTACCCTAGTAACCAGATTTGGTAACGGAGAAATGCTGCCACCTTGTGGCCGTTTCACACAACAGCAGCTCTAAACCCAGGGCTAATGGTTACTTGATATTCAAACTAATTGCAGGCCTGTAATTGACACGTGCCGTCAAAACAAATCCTTGGGTTCTAAATTGAGCAAAAACCTCAAAAGATGTGCATATTTCAAAATGACAATTTCAAGAGGTATATTTTATGCACATTTTGGCTTCTCTTACTTTTTGTTTCTTTGTTTAAAAAAGGGGCATGGAAAAAGGCTCAACATCAGGAATTAATAAACCATGAAAATCCAGTCTACAAAAGGTTCACCTCACAGCCGTCAGAATGATCATCACCAAAAAACTGTACAAAGAATAAATGCTGAAGGGGTTTTAGAGAACAGCGTAGCCACTAGCTTCTGGTGGGATGTAACCTGGTAACAGCCAGTAGTGAGAACAGAATGGAGGTGCGTTTAAAGGTAAAAACTGAGCTACCATGTTATCTGGTAGGCCCTTTCATACACCTATCACCTGAGTAGACCAGAAGCAAAAAGACACAGGCTGGCAATCCTGCACTGCAACATCATTTAACATAGCCAAGACGTGGAAGAAACCAATGCACAAAGAAGAAGTGTGCATGTACACAATGCAATATTAGTCATGGAAAACAATGAAACAGTGACGTTTGCACCACCTTATAAGGACCTACAGGTAAATCACCCAACTTGAAGTAAGGAAGAAACCGAAAAACAGATAGTCTATGGTATCAATTATAGGTGTTACCTATAAAATTGATACCCATGTAATTATTTCCAAGAGGAGGACACACATGGATTAAGAAAACAAAATTATGTTTAACCAAATGCAAAAGTGTCAGGAATGGATGAATTAGGATATGGGGGTTAACAGACATGTACTAACACATATGAAATATATGTCACAAAATAACTATGGAATACCAAGAGAGGTGTACTCAACACTCTCTAATAAAGTACACAGAAAAGGATCCAAAGATGAATAGTTAGATACATAGATATAATGAGTCAGATTTTCTACTCCTAATAGAAACAACATTTTTATCAAATTTGCTTTGATAATTAATAAAAATTAAATTTAAATAACAAATAAGAAGGACATATAAGCTCTTGGGGATTTGCCGTGGCACATTCCACTCTAACTTGCAGCCTACTAACAGGATTTCCAGGAAGGCTCCGTTGCCCAAAAACCTCGAGTTGCAAATGTAGATCTGCCACCTTGTGGCCATTTCCCACAGGAGTGGCTGTCAACCCAGAGCTAAAGTTCACCTAACATCCACAAGGACACAGGGCTGTAAAGGACACCTGCCCACAAACATTGTGCTGAGGTAGGGAATGGACAAAAAATTCAAAACTGGCAAAATTTTCAAGGAGATCGTATGGAGAGGTAAGTTTTACTCACTCTTTTACAAAAAAAAGGGAAATGGATAAAAGCTCAACATCAGGAATTATAAGACTCATGCAACTCGACCCTACAAAAAGGTTTCAACTCACTCTAGTCAACTACCGTCAGCAAAAGGTCTACAAACAATAAATGATGAAGGGGTTTTAGAGAACTGTGTACCCTCTAGCTGCTGGTGAGATGTAAAGTGGTAACAGCCAATAATGAGAACAGAATGGAGCTGCGTTTCAAAGTAAAAATTGAGCCACCATTCCATCCAGCAGGCCCACCGCCGAGCCTCTCCCATGAGAAGACCAGAGTCGAAAAGGCACAGGCTGCAACATCTGCACTGCAGGAATTTTCCCAATAGGCAAGACACGGAAGCAAGCAAAATGTCCATCAACAGATGAATGGATAAAGAAAAAGTGGCCCATGTACACAATGGAACATTAGCCATGGAAAACAATGAAACACTGCTCTTTGAGGCATCATAGATGAGCCTAGAGATAATCACAGAACATGAGGTAAGTCGGAAAGCAAAACACACATACTATGATATCACTTATAGGCGTTATCTAACAACGGACTCAAATGAACATACTTCCACAGAGAAAGACACTCACAGACTTAGACGACATACTATGCTTATCTAAAAGGAAAGGTGGGGGAAATGGGTAAAGTAAGATTAGGGTTGACATTCGTGTACAAATACCTATTAAATACATATATCAAAAAGACCGACCATATAGCAAGGGAGGTCTGCGGTACACTCTACAGTAATTTACATGGGAAGAGGATCTGTACATTAATATGTGTATATATATATATATATATATATATATATATATATATATATATATATATATTCTTGTACAAATTACTCAGATTGTGTACACCTTGGACAATCAATATTCTAAACATTACCCCTATTAAACTTAAAACAATGAACAAGAAATACTGTGACATATATTTACGGTGGTTTTTTCCTGGCACATTCCATTCTAATTTACAACCTGGGAACAGGACTTCAAAAAGGGTCTGCTGCCTTAGTAAGCAGATATGGGAATGGAGAAATGCTGCCGCCTTGCGGCCGTTTCCCACAACAGCAGCTTTAAACCCAGTGCTAATGATCACTAAATATTCACACTCATTGCAGGCCTGTAAATGATACCTACAGTCTAGAAACATCCTGGGGTCGAAAACACACCAAAAAATTCAAAAGAGGGCAACCTTCCTAGAAGACAATTTCAAGAGGTTTATTGTACTCACTGTATTTTTCTGTTTTTTGTTTAAGAGAAATAAAAATGTGTGGCGAAATGCTGAACATTAGGAATTATTAAAGACATGCAAATCCAAATTACAAAAAACTATCAGCTCACACCAGTCAGAATGGCCATCAGCAAAAATTCTGCAAACAATAAATGCTGAAGGGGTTGTGGAGAAATGCGTACCCTCGGTTCAAAGTGGGACATGGTAAGAGCCAGTAATGAGAACACAAAGGAGATTGCTTGAAAAGGTAAATATTGAGCTACCATTCAAACAAGCCTACCCATTGCCGGGCCTATCGCCTGAGAGGATGAGAATCAAAAAGACACAGGCTGGCAATCCTGCACTCCGGCAATATTTACCATAGCCAGCACTTGGAAACAATGAAAATCTCCATCAACAGAGGAATGCACAAAGAAGTGGTCCATGTACACAACAGAATATGACTCCAATAAAAAAATATAAAAGCAATTTAAAAGCAAACATAAGTGAGGAGACATCAGCATTTGGTGGTTTATACGGGTACTTTCCTCTCTAATTTATAACCAAGGAAAACCACTGGCAGGAAGGTCTGTTTCCTAGTTACCAGAGTGGGAAAAGCAGAAATGCTGCCGCCCTCTACCCGTTACCTGCAACAGCAGCTTTAAAACCTGTGCTAAGGGTCATTTCATATGCACAAGTACTGTTGGGCTGTAACTGAAACCTGCCCTCAAAATGTCTTCAGGCCAAAATATTTCAAAATGTGGCACATACTTCAAGAAAACCATTTGAAGAGGTAAGCTGTACTCACAGTTTTAAGGGAAAAAAGGACATGCCTGAAAGCTCAATTTCAAGGGATTATGAGACGCATGCAAATCCAACCACAAACAGGTACCAGCTCACACCAGTCAGAATAAACTTCAGCAAAAAACTACAAGCAATAAATGCTGAAGGGTTTGCGGAGAAGTGCATACCCTCAACTTTAAGTGGGACGTGACCTGGTAAGAGCCACTAATGAGAGCAGAATGGAGGTGCCTTTACATGGTAAACATTTTGCTACCATATGATCCAGCAGGCCCACTCCTGGGCCGATAACATAAGAAGACAGAATTAGAAAGACACAGGCAGGCAAATCTGCATTGCAACCGTATTATAATAGCCAAGACATGGAAGCAACCAAAGAGTCCATCAACAGATGAGTGGACAAAGAAGAACTGGTACAGGTACAGATGGAATATTAACCAAGGAAAAAATGACAGAATGCCATATGGAGCACCGTAGATGAGTCTAGAGGTGATCACGCAACTTGCAGTAAGTCAGAAAGCGAAAGACACATATCTTATGATATCACTTATAGGTGTTACCTAAAAATTGATACCAGTGAAGATATTTCCACAGAGAAAGGCAATCACAGATTCATTAAACAAACATGTCTCACCAATGGAAAGGTGTAAGGATTGGATACGTTAGGTTACTGGGGTTAACAGAGATATACAAACACAGGTGAAGTATCTAATCAGCAAAGACCTACAGAATACCAAGAGAAGACTACTCAACATTCTGTCATAACCTACATGGGAAAAGGATCCGAAGAAGAATACATATATGTGTATGTGTAAAAGAATGACATCTTGAACACCTAGCACAAGCAAAACATTGTACTCAAACTTGCTGTGATAAAAAATAAAAATTAAATTAAAAAAACGAATAAGAAGTAGTGAGACATAAACTTAAGGGGCTCTTTCCTGGCACATTCCATTCTAATTTACAACCTAGAACACGACTTCCATTGAGACTCTGTTACCCTAGTAACCAGATTTGGTAACGGAGAAATGCTGCCACCTTGTGGCCGTTTCACACAACAGCAGCTCTAAACCCAGGGCTAATGGTTACTTGATATTCAAACTAATTGCAGGCCTGTAATTGACACGTGCCGTCAAAACAAATCCTTGGGTTCTAAATTGAGCAAAAACCTCAAAAGATGTGCATATTTCAAAATGACAATTTCAAGAGGTATATTTTATGCACATTTTGGCTTCTCTTACTTTTTGTTTCTTTGTTTAAAAAAGGGGCATGGAAAAAGGCTCAACATCAGGAATTAATAAACCATGAAAATCCAGTCTACAAAAGGTTCACCTCACAGCCGTCAGAATGATCATCACCAAAAAACTGTACAAAGAATAAATGCTGAAGGGGTTTTAGAGAACAGCGTAGCCACTAGCTTCTGGTGGGATGTAACCTGGTAACAGCCAGTAGTGAGAACAGAATGGAGGTGCGTTTAAAGGTAAAAACTGAGCTACCATGTTATCTGGTAGGCCCTTTCATACACCTATCACCTGAGTAGACCAGAAGCAAAAAGACACAGGCTGGCAATCCTGCACTGCAACATCATTTAACATAGCCAAGACGTGGAAGAAACCAAAACGTCCAGCAACAGAAAAATGCACAAAGAAGAAGTGTGCATGTACACAATGCAATATTAGTCATGGAAAACAATGAAACAGTGACGTTTGCACCACCTTATAAGGACCTACAGGTAAATCACCCAACTTGAAGTAAGGAAGAAACCGAAAAACAGATAGTCTATGGTATCAATTATAGGTGTTACCTATAAAATTGATACCCATGTAATTATTTCCAAGAGGAGGACACACATGGATTAAGAAAACAAAATTATGTTTAACCAAATGCAAAAGTGTCAGGAATGGATGAATTAGGATATGGGGGTTAACAGACATGTACTAACACATATGAAATATATGTCACAAAATAACTATGGAATACCAAGAGAGGTGTACTCAACACTCTCTAATAAAGTACACAGAAAAGGATCCAAAGATGAATAGTTAGATACATAGATATAATGAGTCAGATTTTCTACTCCTAATAGAAACAACATTTTTATCAAATTTGCTTTGATAATTAATAAAAATTAAATTTAAATAACAAATAAGAAGGACATATAAGCTCTTGGGGATTTGCCGTGGCACATTCCACTCTAACTTGCAGCCTACTAACAGGATTTCCAGGAAGGCTCCGTTGCCCAAAAACCTCGAGTTGCAAATGTAGATCTGCCACCTTGTGGCCATTTCCCACAGGAGTGGCTGTCAACCCAGAGCTAAAGTTCACCTAACATCCACAAGGACACAGGGCTGTAAAGGACACCTGCCCACAAACATTGTGCTGAGGTAGGGAATGGACAAAAAATTCAAAACTGGCAAAATTTTCAAGGAGATCGTATGGAGAGGTAAGTTTTACTCACTCTTTTACAAAAAAAAGGGAAATGGATAAAAGCTCAACATCAGGAATTATAAGACTCATGCAACTCGACCCTACAAAAAGGTTTCAACTCACTCTAGTCAACTACCGTCAGCAAAAGGTCTACAAACAATAAATGATGAAGGGGTTTTAGAGAACTGTGTACCCTCTAGCTGCTGGTGAGATGTAAAGTGGTAACAGCCAATAATGAGAACAGAATGGAGCTGCGTTTCAAAGTAAAAATTGAGCCACCATTCCATCCAGCAGGCCCACCGCCGAGCCTCTCCCATGAGAAGACCAGAGTCGAAAAGGCACAGGCTGCAACATCTGCACTGCAGGAATTTTCCCAATAGGCAAGACACGGAAGCAAGCAAAATGTCCATCAACAGATGAATGGATAAAGAAAAAGTGGCCCATGTACACAATGGAACATTAGCCATGGAAAACAATGAAACACTGCTCTTTGAGGCATCATAGATGAGCCTAGAGATAATCACAGAACATGAGGTAAGTCGGAAAGCAAAACACACATACTATGATATCACTTATAGGCGTTATCTAACAACGGACTCAAATGAACATACTTCCACAGAGAAAGACACTCACAGACTTAGACGACATACTATGCTTATCTAAAAGGAAAGGTGGGGGAAATGGGTAAAGTAAGATTAGGGTTGACATTCGTGTACAAATACCTATTAAATACATATATCAAAAAGACCGACCATATAGCAAGGGAGGTCTGCGGTACACTCTACAGTAATTTACATGGGAAGAGGATCTGTACATTAATATGTGTATATATATATATATATATATATATATATATATATATATATATATATTCTTGTACAAATTACTCAGATTGTGTACACCTTGGACAATCAATATTCTAAACATTACCCCTATTAAACTTAAAACAATGAACAAGAAATACTGTGACATATATTTACGGTGGTTTTTTCCTGGCACATTCCATTCTAATTTACAACCTGGGAACAGGACTTCAAAAAGGGTCTGCTGCCTTAGTAAGCAGATATGGGAATGGAGAAATGCTGCCGCCTTGCGGCCGTTTCCCACAACAGCAGCTTTAAACCCAGTGCTAATGATCACTAAATATTCACACTCATTGCAGGCCTGTAAATGATACCTACAGTCTAGAAACATCCTGGGGTCGAAAACACACCAAAAAATTCAAAAGAGGGCAACCTTCCTAGAAGACAATTTCAAGAGGTTTATTGTACTCACTGTATTTTTCTGTTTTTTGTTTAAGAGAAATAAAAATGTGTGGCGAAATGCTGAACATTAGGAATTATTAAAGACATGCAAATCCAAATTACAAAAAACTATCAGCTCACACCAGTCAGAATGGCCATCAGCAAAAATTCTGCAAACAATAAATGCTGAAGGGGTTGTGGAGAAATGCGTACCCTCGGTTCAAAGTGGGACATGGTAAGAGCCAGTAATGAGAACACAAAGGAGATTGCTTGAAAAGGTAAATATTGAGCTACCATTCAAACAAGCCTACCCATTGCCGGGCCTATCGCCTGAGAGGATGAGAATCAAAAAGACACAGGCTGGCAATCCTGCACTCCGGCAATATTTACCATAGCCAGCGCTTGGAAACAATGAAAATCTCCATCAACAGAGGAATGCACAAAGAAGTGGTCCATGTACACAACAGAATATGACTCCAATAAAAAAATATAAAAGCAATTTAAAAGCAAACATAAGTGAGGAGACATCAGCATTTGGTGGTTTATACGGGTACTTTCCTCTCTAATTTATAACCAAGGAAAACCACTGGCAGGAAGGTCTGTTTCCTAGTTACCAGAGTGGGAAAAGCAGAAATGCTGCCGCCCTCTACCCGTTACCTGCAACAGCAGCTTTAAAACCTGTGCTAAGGGTCATTTCATATGCACAAGTACTGTTGGGCTGTAACTGAAACCTGCCCTCAAAATGTCTTCAGGCCAAAATATTTCAAAATGTGGCACATACTTCAAGAAAACCATTTGAAGAGGTAAGCTGTACTCACAGTTTTAAGGGAAAAAAGGACATGCCTGAAAGCTCAATTTCAAGGGATTATGAGACGCATGCAAATCCAACCACAAACAGGTACCAGCTCACACCAGTCAGAATAAACTTCAGCAAAAAACTACAAGCAATAAATGCTGAAGGGTTTGCGGAGAAGTGCATACCCTCAACTTTAAGTGGGACGTGACCTGGTAAGAGCCACTAATGAGAGCAGAATGGAGGTGCCTTTACATGGTAAACATTTTGCTACCATATGATCCAGCAGGCCCACTCCTGGGCCGATAACATAAGAAGACAGAATTAGAAAGACACAGGCAGGCAAATCTGCATTGCAACCGTATTATAATAGCCAAGACATGGAAGCAACCAAAGAGTCCATCAACAGATGAGTGGACAAAGAAGAACTGGTACAGGTACAGATGGAATATTAACCAAGGAAAAAATGACAGAATGCCATATGGAGCACCGTAGATGAGTCTAGAGGTGATCACGCAACTTGCAGTAAGTCAGAAAGCGAAAGACACATATCTTATGATATCACTTATAGGTGTTACCTAAAAATTGATACCAGTGAAGATATTTCCACAGAGAAAGGCAATCACAGATTCATTAAACAAACATGTCTCACCAATGGAAAGGTGTAAGGATTGGATACGTTAGGTTACTGGGGTTAACAGAGATATACAAACACAGGTGAAGTATCTAATCAGCAAAGACCTACAGAATACCAAGAGAAGACTACTCAACATTCTGTCATAACCTACATGGGAAAAGGATCCGAAGAAGAATACATATATGTGTATGTGTAAAAGAATGACATCTTGAACACCTAGCACAAGCAAAACATTGTACTCAAACTTGCTGTGATAAAAAATAAAAATTAAATTAAAAAAACGAATAAGAAGTAGTGAGACATAAACTTAAGGGGCTCTTTCCTGGCACATTCCATTCTAATTTACAACCTAGAACACGACTTCCATTGAGACTCTGTTACCCTAGTAACCAGATTTGGTAACGGAGAAATGCTGCCACCTTGTGGCCGTTTCACACAACAGCAGCTCTAAACCCAGGGCTAATGGTTACTTGATATTCAAACTAATTGCAGGCCTGTAATTGACACGTGCCGTCAAAACAAATCCTTGGGTTCTAAATTGAGCAAAAACCTCAAAAGATGTGCATATTTCAAAATGACAATTTCAAGAGGTATATTTTATGCACATTTTGGCTTCTCTTACTTTTTGTTTCTTTGTTTAAAAAAGGGGCATGGAAAAAGGCTCAACATCAGGAATTAATAAACCATGAAAATCCAGTCTACAAAAGGTTCACCTCACAGCCGTCAGAATGATCATCACCAAAAAACTGTACAAAGAATAAATGCTGAAGGGGTTTTAGAGAACAGCGTAGCCACTAGCTTCTGGTGGGATGTAACCTGGTAACAGCCAGTAGTGAGAACAGAATGGAGGTGCGTTTAAAGGTAAAAACTGAGCTACCATGTTATCTGGTAGGCCCTTTCATACACCTATCACCTGAGTAGACCAGAAGCAAAAAGACACAGGCTGGCAATCCTGCACTGCAACATCATTTAACATAGCCAAGACGTGGAAGAAACCAAAACGTCCAGCAACAGAAAAATGCACAAAGAAGAAGTGTGCATGTACACAATGCAATATTAGTCATGGAAAACAATGAAACAGTGACGTTTGCACCACCTTATAAGGACCTACAGGTAAATCACCCAACTTGAAGTAAGGAAGAAACCGAAAAACAGATAGTCTATGGTATCAATTATAGGTGTTACCTATAAAATTGATACCCATGTAATTATTTCCAAGAGGAGGACACACATGGATTAAGAAAACAAAATTATGTTTAACCAAATGCAAAAGTGTCAGGAATGGATGAATTAGGATATGGGGGTTAACAGACATGTACTAACACATATGAAATATATGTCACAAAATAACTATGGAATACCAAGAGAGGTGTACTCAACACTCTCTAATAAAGTACACAGAAAAGGATCCAAAGATGAATAGTTAGATACATAGATATAATGAGTCAGATTTTCTACTCCTAATAGAAACAACATTTTTATCAAATTTGCTTTGATAATTAATAAAAATTAAATTTAAATAACAAATAAGAAGGACATATAAGCTCTTGGGGATTTGCCGTGGCACATTCCACTCTAACTTGCAGCCTACTAACAGGATTTCCAGGAAGGCTCTGTTGCCCAAAAACCTCGAGTTGCAAATGTAGATCTGCCACCTTGTGGCCATTTCCCACAGGAGTGGCTGTCAACCCAGAGCTAAAGTTCACCTAACATCCACAAGGACACAGGGCTGTAAAGGACACCTGCCCACAAACATTGTGCTGAGGTAGGGAATGGACAAAAAATTCAAAACTGGCAAAATTTTCAAGGAGATCGTATGGAGAGGTAAGTTTTACTCACTCTTTTACAAAAAAAAGGGAAATGGATAAAAGCTCAACATCAGGAATTATAAGACTCATGCAACTCGACCCTACAAAAAGGTTTCAACTCACTCTAGTCAACTACCGTCAGCAAAAGGTCTACAAACAATAAATGATGAAGGGGTTTTAGAGAACTGTGTACCCTCTAGCTGCTGGTGAGATGTAAAGTGGTAACAGCCAATAATGAGAACAGAATGGAGCTGCGTTTCAAAGTAAAAATTGAGCCACCATTCCATCCAGCAGGCCCACCGCCGAGCCTCTCCCATGAGAAGACCAGAGTCGAAAAGGCACAGGCTGCAACATCTGCACTGCAGGAATTTTCCCAATAGGCAAGACACGGAAGCAAGCAAAATGTCCATCAACAGATGAATGGATAAAGAAAAAGTGGCCCATGTACACAATGGAACATTAGCCATGGAAAACAATGAAACACTGCTCTTTGAGGCATCATAGATGAGCCTAGAGATAATCACAGAACATGAGGTAAGTTGGAAAGCAAAACACACATACTATGATATCACTTATAGGCGTTATCTAACAACGGACTCAAATGAACATACTTCCACAGAGAAAGACACTCACAGACTTAGACGACATACTATGCTTATCTAAAAGGAAAGGTGGGGGAAATGGGTAAAGTAAGATTAGGGTTGACATTCGTGTACAAATACCTATTAAATACATATATCAAAAAGACCGACCATATAGCAAGGGAGGTCTGCGGTACACTCTACAGTAATTTACATGGGAAGAGGATCTGTACATTAATATGTGTATATATATATATATATATATATATATATATATATTCTTGTACAAATTACTCAGATTGTGTATACCTTGGACAATCAATATTCTAAACATTACCCCTATTAAACTTAAAACAATGAACAAGAAATACTGTGACATATATTTACGGTGGTTTTTTCCTGGCACATTCCATTCTAATTTACAACCTGGGAACAGGACTTCAAAAAGGGTCTGCTGCCTTAGTAAGCAGATATGGGAATGGAGAAATGCTGCCGCCTTGCGGCCGTTTCCCACAACAGCAGCTTTAAACCCAGTGCTAATGATCACTAAATATTCACACTCATTGCAGGCCTGTAAATGATACCTACAGTCTAGAAACATCCTGGGGTCGAAAACACACCAAAAAATTCAAAAGAGGGCAA
Source organism: Hyperoodon ampullatus (assembly GCF_949752795.1). Taxonomy (NCBI): domain Eukaryota; kingdom Metazoa; phylum Chordata; class Mammalia; order Artiodactyla; family Ziphiidae; genus Hyperoodon; species Hyperoodon ampullatus. Next base: position 45,508 of record NW_027640719.1, on the reverse strand, counting down.
CCTTCCTAGAAGACAATTTCAAGAGGTTTATTGTACTCACTGTATTTTTCTGTTTTTTGTTTAAGAGAAATAAAAATGTGTGGCGAAATGCTGAACATTAGGAATTATTAAAGACATGCAAATCCAAATTACAAAAAACTATCAGCTCACACCAGTCAGAATGGCCATCAGCAAAAATTCTGCAAACAATAAATGCTGAAGGGGTTGTGGAGAAATGCGTACCCTCGGTTCAAAGTGGGACATGGTAAGAGCCAGTAATGAGAACACAAAGGATATTGCTTGAAAAGGTAAATATTGAGCTACCATTCAAACAAGCCTACCCATTGCCGGGCCTATCGCCTGAGAGGATGAGAATCAAAAAGACACAGGCTGGCAATCCTGCACTCCGGCAATATTTACCATAGCCAGCACTTGGAAACAATGAAAATCTCCATCAACAGAGGAATGCACAAAGAAGTGGTCCATGTACACAACAGAATATGACTCCAATAAAAAAATATAAAAGCAATTTAAAAGCAAACATAAGTGAGGAGACATCAGCATTTGGTGGTTTATACGGGTACTTTCCTCTCTAATTTATAACCAAGGAAAACCACTGGCAGGAAGGTCTGTTTCCTAGTTACCAGAGTGGGAAAAGCAGAAATGCTGCCGCCCTCTACCCGTTACCTGCAACAGCAGCTTTAAAACCTGTGCTAAGGGTCATTTCATATGCACAAGTACTGTTGGGCTGTAACTGAAACCTGCCCTCAAAATGTCTTCAGGCCAAAATATTTCAAAATGTGGCACATACTTCAAGAAAACCATTTGAAGAGGTAAGCTGTACTCACAGTTTTAAGGGAAAAAAGGACATGCCTGAAAGCTCAATTTCAAGGGATTATGAGACGCATGCAAATCCAACCACAAACAGGTACCAGCTCACACCAGTCAGAATAAACTTCAGCAAAAAACTACAAGCAATAAATGCTGAAGGGTTTGCGGAGAAGTGCATACCCTCAACTTTAAGTGGGACGTGACCTGGTAAGAGCCACTAATGAGAGCAGAATGGAGGTGCCTTTACATGGTAAACATTTTGCTACCATATGATCCAGCAGGCCCACTCCTGGGCCGATAACATAAGAAGACAGAATTAGAAAGACACAGGCAGGCAAATCTGCATTGCAACCGTATTATAATAGCCAAGACATGGAAGCAACCAAAGAGTCCATCAACAGATGAGTGGACAAAGAAGAACTGGTACAGGTACAGATGGAATATTAACCAAGGAAAAAATGACAGAATGCCATATGGAGCACCGTAGATGAGTCTAGAGGTGATCACGCAACTTGCAGTAAGTCAGAAAGCGAAAGACACATATCTTATGATATCACTTATAGGTGTTACCTAAAAATTGATACCAGTGAAGATATTTCCACAGAGAAAGGCAATCACAGATTCATTAAACAAACATGTCTCACCAATGGAAAGGTGTAAGGATTGGATACGTTAGGTTACTGGGGTTAACAGAGATATACAAACACAGGTGAAGTATCTAATCAGCAAAGACCTACAGAATACCAAGAGAAGACTACTCAACATTCTGTCATAACCTACATGGGAAAAGGATCCGAAGAAGAATACATATATGTGTATGTGTAAAAGAATGACATCTTGAACACCTAGCACAAGCAAAACATTGTACTCAAACTTGCTGTGATAAAAAATAAAAATTAAATTAAAAAAACGAATAAGAAGTAGTGAGACATAAACTTAAGGGGCTCTTTCCTGGCACATTCCATTCTAATTTACAACCTAGAACACGACTTCCATTGAGACTCTGTTACCCTAGTAACCAGATTTGGTAACGGAGAAATGCTGCCACCTTGTGGCCGTTTCACACAACAGCAGCTCTAAACCCAGGGCTAATGGTTACTTGATATTCAAACTAATTGCAGGCCTGTAATTGACACGTGCCGTCAAAACAAATCCTTGGGTTCTAAATTGAGCAAAAACCTCAAAAGATGTGCATATTTCAAAATGACAATTTCAAGAGGTATATTTTATGCACATTTTGGCTTCTCTTACTTTTTGTTTCTTTGTTTAAAAAAGGGGCATGGAAAAAGGCTCAACATCAGGAATTAATAAACCATGAAAATCCAGTCTACAAAAGGTTCACCTCACAGCCGTCAGAATGATCATCACCAAAAAACTGTACAAAGAATAAATGCTGAAGGGGTTTTAGAGAACAGCGTAGCCACTAGCTTCTGGTGGGATGTAACCTGGTAACAGCCAGTAGTGAGAACAGAATGGAGGTGCGTTTAAAGGTAAAAACTGAGCTACCATGTTATCTGGTAGGCCCTTTCATACACCTATCACCTGAGTAGACCAGAAGCAAAAAGACACAGGCTGGCAATCCTGCACTGCAACATCATTTAACATAGCCAAGACGTGGAAGAAACCAAAACGTCCAGCAACAGAAAAATGCACAAAGAAGAAGTGTGCATGTACACAATGCAATATTAGTCATGGAAAACAATGAAACAGTGACGTTTGCACCACCTTATAAGGACCTACAGGTAAATCACCCAACTTGAAGTAAGGAAGAAACCGAAAAACAGATAGTCTATGGTATCAATTATAGGTGTTACCTATAAAATTGATACCCATGTAATTATTTCCAAGAGGAGGACACACATGGATTAAGAAAACAAAATTATGTTTAACCAAATGCAAAAGTGTCAGGAATGGATGAATTAGGATATGGGGGTTAACAGACATGTACTAACACATATGAAATATATGTCACAAAATAACTATGGAATACCAAGAGAGGTGTACTCAACACTCTCTAATAAAGTACACAGAAAAGGATCCAAAGATGAATAGTTAGATACATAGATATAATGAGTCAGATTTTCTACTCCTAATAGAAACAACATTTTTATCAAATTTGCTTTGATAATTAATAAAAATTAAATTTAAATAACAAATAAGAAGGACATATAAGCTCTTGGGGATTTGCCGTGGCACATTCCACTCTAACTTGCAGCCTACTAACAGGATTTCCAGGAAGGCTCCGTTGCCCAAAAACCTCGAGTTGCAAATGTAGATCTGCCACCTTGTGGCCATTTCCCACAGGAGTGGCTGTCAACCCAGAGCTAAAGTTCACCTAACATCCACAAGGACACAGGGCTGTAAAGGACACCTGCCCACAAACATTGTGCTGAGGTAGGGAATGGACAAAAAATTCAAAACTGGCAAAATTTTCAAGGAGATCGTATGGAGAGGTAAGTTTTACTCACTCTTTTACAAAAAAAAGGGAAATGGATAAAAGCTCAACATCAGGAATTATAAGACTCATGCAACTCGACCCTACAAAAAGGTTTCAACTCACTCTAGTCAACTACCGTCAGCAAAAGGTCTACAAACAATAAATGATGAAGGGGTTTTAGAGAACTGTGTACCCTCTAGCTGCTGGTGAGATGTAAAGTGGTAACAGCCAATAATGAGAACAGAATGGAGCTGCGTTTCAAAGTAAAAATTGAGCCACCATTCCATCCAGCAGGCCCACCGCCGAGCCTCTCCCATGAGAAGACCAGAGTCGAAAAGGCACAGGCTGCAACATCTGCACTGCAGGAATTTTCCCAATAGGCAAGACACGGAAGCAAGCAAAATGTCCATCAACAGATGAATGGATAAAGAAAAAGTGGCCCATGTACACAATGGAACATTAGCCATGGAAAACAATGAAACACTGCTCTTTGAGGCATCATAGATGAGCCTAGAGATAATCACAGAACATGAGGTAAGTCGGAAAGCAAAACACACATACTATGATATCACTTATAGGCGTTATCTAACAACGGACTCAAATGAACATACTTCCACAGAGAAAGACACTCACAGACTTAGACGACATACTATGCTTATCTAAAAGGAAAGGTGGGGGAAATGGGTAAAGTAAGATTAGGGTTGACATTCGTGTACAAATACCTATTAAATACATATATCAAAAAGACCGACCATATAGCAAGGGAGGTCTGCGGTACACTCTACAGTAATTTACATGGGAAGAGGATCTGTACATTAATATGTGTATATATATATATATATATATATATATATATATATATATATATATATATATATTCTTGTACAAATTACTCAGATTGTGTACACCTTGGACAATCAATATTCTAAACATTACCCCTATTAAACTTAAAACAATGAACAAGAAATACTGTGACATATATTTACGGTGGTTTTTTCCTGGCACATTCCATTCTAATTTACAACCTGGGAACAGGACTTCAAAAAGGGTCTGCTGCCTTAGTAAGCAGATATGGGAATGGAGAAATGCTGCCGCCTTGCGGCCGTTTCCCACAACAGCAGCTTTAAACCCAGTGCTAATGATCACTAAATATTCACACTCATTGCAGGCCTGTAAATGATACCTACAGTCTAGAAACATCCTGGGGTCGAAAACACACCAAAAAATTCAAAAGAGGGCAACCTTCCTAGAAGACAATTTCAAGAGGTTTATTGTACTCACTGTATTTTTCTGTTTTTTGTTTAAGAGAAATAAAAATGTGTGGCGAAATGCTGAACATTAGGAATTATTAAAGACATGCAAATCCAAATTACAAAAAACTATCAGCTCACACCAGTCAGAATGGCCATCAGCAAAAATTCTGCAAACAATAAATGCTGAAGGGGTTGTGGAGAAATGCGTACCCTCGGTTCAAAGTGGGACATGGTAAGAGCCAGTAATGAGAACACAAAGGAGATTGCTTGAAAAGGTAAATATTGAGCTACCATTCAAACAAGCCTACCCATTGCCGGGCCTATCGCCTGAGAGGATGAGAATCAAAAAGACACAGGCTGGCAATCCTGCACTCCGGCAATATTTACCATAGCCAGCACTTGGAAACAATGAAAATCTCCATCAACAGAGGAATGCACAAAGAAGTGGTCCATGTACACAACAGAATATGACTCCAATAAAAAAATATAAAAGCAATTTAAAAGCAAACATAAGTGAGGAGACATCAGCATTTGGTGGTTTATACGGGTACTTTCCTCTCTAATTTATAACCAAGGAAAACCACTGGCAGGAAGGTCTGTTTCCTAGTTACCAGAGTGGGAAAAGCAGAAATGCTGCCGCCCTCTACCCGTTACCTGCAACAGCAGCTTTAAAACCTGTGCTAAGGGTCATTTCATATGCACAAGTACTGTTGGGCTGTAACTGAAACCTGCCCTCAAAATGTCTTCAGGCCAAAATATTTCAAAATGTGGCACATACTTCAAGAAAACCATTTGAAGAGGTAAGCTGTACTCACAGTTTTAAGGGAAAAAAGGACATGCCTGAAAGCTCAATTTCAAGGGATTATGAGACGCATGCAAATCCAACCACAAACAGGTACCAGCTCACACCAGTCAGAATAAACTTCAGCAAAAAACTACAAGCAATAAATGCTGAAGGGTTTGCGGAGAAGTGCATACCCTCAACTTTAAGTGGGACGTGACCTGGTAAGAGCCACTAATGAGAGCAGAATGGAGGTGCCTTTACATGGTAAACATTTTGCTACCATATGATCCAGCAGGCCCACTCCTGGGCCGATAACATAAGAAGACAGAATTAGAAAGACACAGGCAGGCAAATCTGCATTGCAACCGTATTATAATAGCCAAGACATGGAAGCAACCAAAGAGTCCATCAACAGATGAGTGGACAAAGAAGAACTGGTACAGGTACAGATGGAATATTAACCAAGGAAAAAATGACAGAATGCCATATGGAGCACCGTAGATGAGTCTAGAGGTGATCACGCAACTTGCAGTAAGTCAGAAAGCGAAAGACACATATCTTATGATATCACTTATAGGTGTTACCTAAAAATTGATACCAGTGAAGATATTTCCACAGAGAAAGGCAATCACAGATTCATTAAACAAACATGTCTCACCAATGGAAAGGTGTAAGGATTGGATACGTTAGGTTACTGGGGTTAACAGAGATATACAAACACAGGTGAAGTATCTAATCAGCAAAGACCTACAGAATACCAAGAGAAGACTACTCAACATTCTGTCATAACCTACATGGGAAAAGGATCCGAAGAAGAATACATATATGTGTATGTGTAAAAGAATGACATCTTGAACACCTAGCACAAGCAAAACATTGTACTCAAACTTGCTGTGATAAAAAATAAAAATTAAATTAAAAAAACGAATAAGAAGTAGTGAGACATAAACTTAAGGGGCTCTTTCCTGGCACATTCCATTCTAATTTACAACCTAGAACACGACTTCCATTGAGACTCTGTTACCCTAGTAACCAGATTTGGTAACGGAGAAATGCTGCCACCTTGTGGCCGTTTCACACAACAGCAGCTCTAAACCCAGGGCTAATGGTTACTTGATATTCAAACTAATTGCAGGCCTGTAATTGACACGTGCCGTCAAAACAAATCCTTGGGTTCTAAATTGAGCAAAAACCTCAAAAGATGTGCATATTTCAAAATGACAATTTCAAGAGGTATATTTTATGCACATTTTGGCTTCTCTTACTTTTTGTTTCTTTGTTTAAAAAAGGGGCATGGAAAAAGGCTCAACATCAGGAATTAATAAACCATGAAAATCCAGTCTACAAAAGGTTCACCTCACAGCCGTCAGAATGATCATCACCAAAAAACTGTACAAAGAATAAATGCTGAAGGGGTTTTAGAGAACAGCGTAGCCACTAGCTTCTGGTGGGATGTAACCTGGTAACAGCCAGTAGTGAGAACAGAATGGAGGTGCGTTTAAAGGTAAAAACTGAGCTACCATGTTATCTGGTAGGCCCTTTCATACACCTATCACCTGAGTAGACCAGAAGCAAAAAGACACAGGCTGGCAATCCTGCACTGCAACATCATTTAACATAGCCAAGACGTGGAAGAAACCAAAACGTCCAGCAACAGAAAAATGCACAAAGAAGAAGTGTGCATGTACACAATGCAATATTAGTCATGGAAAACAATGAAACAGTGACGTTTGCACCACCTTATAAGGACCTACAGGTAAATCACCCAACTTGAAGTAAGGAAGAAACCGAAAAACAGATAGTCTATGGTATCAATTATAGGTGTTACCTATAAAATTGATACCCATGTAATTATTTCCAAGAGGAGGACACACATGGATTAAGAAAACAAAATTATGTTTAACCAAATGCAAAAGTGTCAGGAATGGATGAATTAGGATATGGGGGTTAACAGACATGTACTAACACATATGAAATATATGTCACAAAATAACTATGGAATACCAAGAGAGGTGTACTCAACACTCTCTAATAAAGTACACAGAAAAGGATCCAAAGATGAATAGTTAGATACATAGATATAATGAGTCAGATTTTCTACTCCTAATAGAAACAACATTTTTATCAAATTTGCTTTGATAATTAATAAAAATTAAATTTAAATAACAAATAAGAAGGACATATAAGCTCTTGGGGATTTGCCGTGGCACATTCCACTCTAACTTGCAGCCTACTAACAGGATTTCCAGGAAGGCTCCGTTGCCCAAAAACCTCGAGTTGCAAATGTAGATCTGCCACCTTGTGGCCATTTCCCACAGGAGTGGCTGTCAACCCAGAGCTAAAGTTCACCTAACATCCACAAGGACACAGGGCTGTAAAGGACACCTGCCCACAAACATTGTGCTGAGGTAGGGAATGGACAAAAAATTCAAAACTGGCAAAATTTTCAAGGAGATCGTATGGAGAGGTAAGTTTTACTCACTCTTTTACAAAAAAAAGGGAAATGGATAAAAGCTCAACATCAGGAATTATAAGACTCATGCAACTCGACCCTACAAAAAGGTTTCAACTCACTCTAGTCAACTACCGTCAGCAAAAGGTCTACAAACAATAAATGATGAAGGGGTTTTAGAGAACTGTGTACCCTCTAGCTGCTGGTGAGATGTAAAGTGGTAACAGCCAATAATGAGAACAGAATGGAGCTGCGTTTCAAAGTAAAAATTGAGCCACCATTCCATCCAGCAGGCCCACCGCCGAGCCTCTCCCATGAGAAGACCAGAGTCGAAAAGGCACAGGCTGCAACATCTGCACTGCAGGAATTTTCCCAATAGGCAAGACACGGAAGCAAGCAAAATGTCCATCAACAGATGAATGGATAAAGAAAAAGTGGCCCATGTACACAATGGAACATTAGCCATGGAAAACAATGAAACACTGCTCTTTGAGGCATCATAGATGAGCCTAGAGATAATCACAGAACATGAGGTAAGTCGGAAAGCAAAACACACATACTATGATATCACTTATAGGCGTTATCTAACAACGGACTCAAATGAACATACTTCCACAGAGAAAGACACTCACAGACTTAGACGACATACTATGCTTATCTAAAAGGAAAGGTGGGGGAAATGGGTAAAGTAAGATTAGGGTTGACATTCGTGTACAAATACCTATTAAATACATATATCAAAAAGACCGACCATATAGCAAGGGAGGTCTGCGGTACACTCTACAGTAATTTACATGGGAAGAGGATCTGTACATTAATATGTGTATATATATATATATATATATATATATATATATATATATTCTTGTACAAATTACTCAGATTGTGTACACCTTGGACAATCAATATTCTAAACATTACCCCTATTAAACTTAAAACAATGAACAAGAAATACTGTGACATATATTTACGGTGGTTTTTTCCTGGCACATTCCATTCTAATTTACAACCTGGGAACAGGACTTCAAAAAGGGTCTGCTGCCTTAGTAAGCAGATATGGGAATGGAGAAATGCTGCCGCCTTGCGGCCGTTTCCCACAACAGCAGCTTTAAACCCAGTGCTAATGATCACTAAATATTCACACTCATTGCAGGCCTGTAAATGATACCTACAGTCTAGAAACATCCTGGGGTCGAAAACACACCAAAAAATTCAAAAGAGGGCAACCTTCCTAGAAGACAATTTCAAGAGGTTTATTGTACTCACTGTATTTTTCTGTTTTTTGTTTAAGAGAAATAAAAATGTGTGGCGAAATGCTGAACATTAGGAATTATTAAAGACATGCAAATCCAAATTACAAAAAACTATCAGCTCACACCAGTCAGAATGGCCATCAGCAAAAATTCTGCAAACAATAAATGCTGAAGGGGTTGTGGAGAAATGCGTACCCTCGGTTCAAAGTGGGACATGGTAAGAGCCAGTAATGAGAACACAAAGGAGATTGCTTGAAAAGGTAAATATTGAGCTACCATTCAAACAAGCCTACCCATTGCCGGGCCTATCGCCTGAGAGGATGAGAATCAAAAAGGCACAGGCTGGCAATCCTGCACTCCGGCAATATTTACCATAGCCAGCGCTTGGAAACAATGAAAATCTCCATCAACAGAGGAATGCACAAAGAAGTGGTCCATGTACACAACAGAATATGACTCCAATAAAAAAATATAAAAGCAATTTAAAAGCAAACATAAGTGAGGAGACATCAGCATTTGGTGGTTTATACGGGTACTTTCCTCTCTAATTTATAACCAAGGAAAACCACTGGCAGGAAGGTCTGTTTCCTAGTTACCAGAGTGGGAAAAGCAGAAATGCTGCCGCCCTCTACCCGTTACCTGCAACAGCAGCTTTAAAACCTGTGCTAAGGGTCATTTCATATGCACAAGTACTGTTGGGCTGTAACTGAAACCTGCCCTCAAAATGTCTTCAGGCCAAAATATTTCAAAATGTGGCACATACTTCAAGAAAACCATTTGAAGAGGTAAGCTGTACTCACAGTTTTAAGGGAAAAAAGGACATGCCTGAAAGCTCAATTTCAAGGGATTATGAGACGCATGCAAATCCAACCACAAACAGGTACCAGCTCACACCAGTCAGAATAAACTTCAGCAAAAAACTACAAGCAATAAATGCTGAAGGGTTTGCGGAGAAGTGCATACCCTCAACTTTAAGTGGGACGTGACCTGGTAAGAGCCACTAATGAGAGCAGAATGGAGGTGCCTTTACATGGTAAACATTTTGCTACCATATGATCCAGCAGGCCCACTCCTGGGCCGATAACATAAGAAGACAGAATTAGAAAGACACAGGCAGGCAAATCTGCATTGCAACCGTATTATAATAGCCAAGACATGGAAGCAACCAAAGAGTCCATCAACAGATGAGTGGACAAAGAAGAACTGGTACAGGTACAGATGGAATATTAACCAAGGAAAAAATGACAGAATGCCATATGGAGCACCGTAGATGAGTCTAGAGGTGATCACGCAACTTGCAGTAAGTCAGAAAGCGAAAGACACATATCTTATGATATCACTTATAGGTGTTACCTAAAAATTGATACCAGTGAAGATATTTCCACAGAGAAAGGCAATCACAGATTCATTAAACAAACATGTCTCACCAATGGAAAGGTGTAAGGATTGGATACGTTAGGTTACTGGGGTTAACAGAGATATACAAACACAGGTGAAGTATCTAATCAGCAAAGACCTACAGAATACCAAGAGAAGACTACTCAACATTCTGTCATAACCTACATGGGAAAAGGATCCGAAGAAGAATACATATATGTGTATGTGTAAAAGAATGACATCTTGAACACCTAGCACAAGCAAAACATTGTACTCAAACTTGCTGTGATAAAAAATAAAAATTAAATTAAAAAAACGAATAAGAAGTAGTGAGACATAAACTTAAGGGGCTCTTTCCTGGCACATTCCATTCTAATTTACAACCTAGAACACGACTTCCATTGAGACTCTGTTACCCTAGTAACCAGATTTGGTAACGGAGAAATGCTGCCACCTTGTGGCCGTTTCACACAACAGCAGCTCTAAACCCAGGGCTAATGGTTACTTGATATTCAAACTAATTGCAGGCCTGTAATTGACACGTGCCGTCAAAACAAATCCTTGGGTTCTAAATTGAGCAAAAACCTCAAAAGATGTGCATATTTCAAAATGACAATTTCAAGAGGTATATTTTATGCACATTTTGGCTTCTCTTACTTTTTGTTTCTTTGTTTAAAAAAGGGGCATGGAAAAAGGCTCAACATCAGGAATTAATAAACCATGAAAATCCAGTCTACAAAAGGTTCACCTCACAGCCGTCAGAATGATCATCACCAAAAAACTGTACAAAGAATAAATGCTGAAGGGGTTTTAGAGAACAGCGTAGCCACTAGCTTCTGGTGGGATGTAACCTGGTAACAGCCAGTAGTGAGAACAGAATGGAGGTGCGTTTAAAGGTAAAAACTGAGCTACCATGTTATCTGGTAGGCCCTTTCATACACCTATCACCTGAGTAGACCAGAAGCAAAAAGACACAGGCTGGCAATCCTGCACTGCAACATCATTTAACATAGCCAAGACGTGGAAGAAACCAAAACGTCCAGCAACAGAAAAATGCACAAAGAAGAAGTGTGCATGTACACAATGCAATATTAGTCATGGAAAACAATGAAACAGTGACGTTTGCACCACCTTATAAGGACCTACAGGTAAATCACCCAACTTGAAGTAAGGAAGAAACCGAAAAACAGATAGTCTATGGTATCAATTATAGGTGTTACCTATAAAATTGATACCCATGTAATTATTTCCAAGAGGAGGACACACATGGATTAAGAAAACAAAATTATGTTTAACCAAATGCAAAAGTGTCAGGAATGGATGAATTAGGATATGGGGGTTAACAGACATGTACTAACACATATGAAATATATGTCACAAAATAACTATGGAATACCAAGAGAGGTGTACTCAACACTCTCTAATAAAGTACACAGAAAAGGATCCAAAGATGAATAGTTAGATACATAGATATAATGAGTCAGATTTTCTACTCCTAATAGAAACAACATTTTTATCAAATTTGCTTTGATAATTAATAAAAATTAAATTTAAATAACAAATAAGAAGGACATATAAGCTCTTGGGGATTTGCCGTGGCACATTCCACTCTAACTTGCAGCCTACTAACAGGATTTCCAGGAAGGCTCCGTTGCCCAAAAACCTCGAGTTGCAAATGTAGATCTGCCACCTTGTGGCCATTTCCCACAGGAGTGGCTGTCAACCCAGAGCTAAAGTTCACCTAACATCCACAAGGACACAGGGCTGTAAAGGACACCTGCCCACAAACATTGTGCTGAGGTAGGGAATGGACAAAAAATTCAAAACTGGCAAAATTTTCAAGGAGATCGTATGAAGAGGTAAGTTTTACTCACTCTTTTACAAAAGAAAGGGAAATGGATAAAAGCTCAACATCAGGAATTATAAGACTCATGCAACTCGACCCTACAAAAAGGTTTCAACTCACTCTAGTCAACTACCGTCAGCAAAAGGTCTACAAACAATAAATGATGAAGGGGTTTTAGAGAACTGTGTACCCTCTAGCTGCTGGTGAGATGTAAAGTGGTAACAGCCAATAATGAGAACAGAATGGAGCTGCGTTTCAAAGTAAAAATTGAGCCACCATTCCATCCAGCAGGCCCACCGCCGAGCCTCTCCCATGAGAAGACCAGAGTCGAAAAGGCACAGGCTGCAACATCTGCACTGCAGGAATTTTCCCAATAGGCAAGACACGGAAGCAAGCAAAATGTCCATCAACAGATGAATGGATAAAGAAAAAGTGGCCCATGTACACAATGGAACATTAGCCATGGAAAACAATGAAACACTGCTCTTTGAGGCATCATAGATGAGACTAGAGATAATCACAGAACATGAGGTAAGTCGGAAAGCAAAACACACATACTATGATATCACTTATAGGCGTTATCTAACAACGGACTCAAATGAACATACTTCCACAGAGAAAGACACTCACAGACTTAGACGACATACTATGCTTATCTAAAAGGAAAGGTGGGGGAAATGGGTAAAGTAAGATTAGGGTTGACATTCGTGTACAAATACCTATTAAATACATATATCAAAAAGACCGACCATATAGCAAGGGAGGTCTGCGGTACACTCTACAGTAATTTACATGGGAAGAGGATCTGTACATTAATATGTGTATATATATATATATATATATATATATTCTTGTACAAATTACTCAGATTGTGTATACCTTGGACAATCAATATTCTAAACATTACCCCTATTAAACTTAAAACAATGAACAAGAAATACTGTGACATATATTTACGGTGGTTTTTTCCTGGCACATTCCATTCTAATTTACAACCTGGGAACAGGACTTCAAAAAGGGTCTGCTGCCTTAGTAAGCAGATATGGGAATGGAGAAATGCTGCCGCCTTGCGGCCGTTTCCCACAACAGCAGCTTTAAACCCAGTGCTAATGATCACTAAATATTCACACTCATTGCAGGCCTGTAAATGATACCTACAGTCTAGAAACATCCTGGGGTCGAAAACACACCAAAAAATTCAAAAGAGGGCAACCTTCCTAGAAGACAATTTCAAGAGGTTTATTGTACTCACTGTATTTTTCTGTTTTTTGTTTAAGAGAAATAAAAATGTGTGGCGAAATGCTGAACATTAGGAATTATTAAAGACATGCAAATCCAAATTACAAAAAACTATCAGCTCACACCAGTCAGAATGGCCATCAGCAAAAATTCTGCAAACAATAAATGCTGAAGGGGTTGTGGAGAAATGCGTACCCTCGGTTCAAAGTGGGACATGGTAAGAGCCAGTAATGAGAACACAAAGGAGATTGCTTGAAAAGGTAAATATTGAGCTACCATTCAAACAAGCCTACCCATTGCCGGGCCTATCGCCTGAGAGGATGAGAATCAAAAAGACACAGGCTGGCAATCGTGCACTCTGGCAATATTTACCATAGCCAGCGCTTGGAAACAATGAAAATCTCCATCAACAGAGGAATGCACAAAGAAGTGGTCCATGTACACAACAGAATATGACTCCAATAAAAAAATATAAAAGCAATTTAAAAGCAAACATAAGTGAGGAGACATCAGCATTTGGTGGTTTATACGGGTACTTTCCTCTCTAATTTATAACCAAGGAAAACCACTGGCAGGAAGGTCTGTTTCCTAGTTACCAGAGTGGGAAAAGCAGAAATGCTGCCGCCCTCTACCCGTTACCTGCAACAGCAGCTTTAAAACCTGTGCTAAGGGTCATTTCATATGCACAAGTACTGTTGGGCTGTAACTGAAACCTGCCCTCAAAATGTCTTCAGGCCAAAATATTTCAAAATGTGGCACATACTTCAAGAAAACCATTTGAAGAGGTAAGCTGTACTCACAGTTTTAAGGGAAAAAAGGACATGCCTGAAAGCTCAATTTCAAGGGATTATGAGACGCATGCAAATCCAACCACAAACAGGTACCAGCTCACACCAGTCAGAATAAACTTCAGCAAAAAACTACAAGCAATAAATGCTGAAGGGTTTGCGGAGAAGTGCATACCCTCAACTTTAAGTGGGACGTGACCTGGTAAGAGCCACTAATGAGAGCAGAATGGAGGTGCCTTTACATGGTAAACATTTTGCTACCATATGATCCAGCAGGCCCACTCCTGGGCCGATAACATAAGAAGACAGAATTAGAAAGACACAGGCAGGCAAATCTGCATTGCAACCGTATTATAATAGCCAAGACATGGAAGCAACCAAAGAGTCCATCAACAGATGAGTGGACAAAGAAGAACTGGTACAGGTACAGATGGAATATTAACCAAGGAAAAAATGACAGAATGCCATATGGAGCACCGTAGATGAGTCTAGAGGTGATCACGCAACTTGCAGTAAGTCAGAAAGCGAAAGACACATATCTTATGATATCACTTATAGGTGTTACCTAAAAATTGATACCAGTGAAGATATTTCCACAGAGAAAGGCAATCACAGATTCATTAAACAAACATGTCTCACCAATGGAAAGGTGTAAGGATTGGATACGTTAGGTTACTGGGGTTAACAGAGATATACAAACACAGGTGAAGTATCTAATCAGCAAAGACCTACAGAATACCAAGAGAAGACTACTCAACATTCTGTCATAACCTACATGGGAAAAGGATCCGAAGAAGAATACATATATGTGTATGTGTAAAAGAATGACATCTTGAACACCTAGCACAAGCAAAACATTGTACTCAAACTTGCTGTGATAAAAAATAAAAATTAAATTAAAAAAACGAATAAGAAGTAGTGAGACATAAACTTAAGGGGCTCTTTCCTGGCACATTCCATTCTAATTTACAACCTAGAACACGAATTCCATTGAGACTCTGTTACCCTAGTAACCAGATTTGGTAACGGAGAAATGCTGCCACCTTGTGGCCGTTTCACACAACAGCAGCTCTAAACCCAGGGCTAATGGTTACTTGATATTCAAACTAATTGCAGGCCTGTAATTGACACGTGCCGTCAAAACAAATCCTTGGGTTCTAAATTGAGCAAAAACCTCAAAAGATGTGCATATTTCAAAATGACAATTTCAAGAGGTATATTTTATGCACATTTTGGCTTCTCTTACTTTTTGTTTCTTTGTTTAAAAAAGGGGCATGGAAAAAGGCTCAACATCAGGAATTAATAAACCATGAAAATCCAGTCTACAAAAGGTTCACCACACAGCCGTCAGAATGATCATCACCAAAAAACTGTACAAAGAATAAATGCTGAAGGGGTTTTAGAGAACAGCGTAGCCACTAGCTTCTGGTGGGATGTAACCTGGTAACAGCCAGTAGTGAGAACAGAATGGAGGTGCGTTTAAAGGTAAAAACTGAGCTACCATGTTATCTGGTAGGCCCTTTCATACACCTATCACCTGAGTAGACCAGAAGCAAAAAGACACAGGCTGGCAATCCTGCACTGCAACATCATTTAACATAGCCAAGACGTGGAAGAAACCAATGCACAAAGAAGAAGTGTGCATGTACACAATGCAATATTAGTCATGGAAAACAATGAAACAGTGACGTTTGCACCACCTTATAAGGACCTACAGGTAAATCACCCAACTTGAAGTAAGGAAGAAACCGAAAAACAGATAGTCTATGGTATCAATTATAGGTGTTACCTATAAAATTGATACCCATGTAATTATTTCCAAGAGGAGGACACACATGGATTAAGAAAACAAAATTATGTTTAACCAAATGCAAAAGTGTCAGGAATGGATGAATTAGGATATGGGGGTTAACAGACATGTACTAACACATATGAAATATATGTCACAAAATAACTATGGAATACCAAGAGAGGTGTACTCAACACTCTCTAATAAAGTACACAGAAAAGGATCCAAAGATGAATAGTTAGATACATAGATATAATGAGTCAGATTTTCTACTCCTAATAGAAACAACATTTTTATCAAATTTGCTTTGATAATTAATAAAAATTAAATTTAAATAACAAATAAGAAGGACATATAAGCTCTTGGGGATTTGCCGTGGCACATTCCACTCTAACTTGCAGCCTACTAACAGGATTTCCAGGAAGGCTCTGTTGCCCAAAAACCTCGAGTTGCAAATGTAGATCTGCCACCTTGTGGCCATTTCCCACAGGAGTGGCTGTCAACCCAGAGCTAAAGTTCACCTAACATCCACAAGGACACAGGGCTGTAAAGGACACCTGCCCACAAACATTGTGCTGAGGTAGGGAATGGACAAAAAATTCAAAACTGGCAAAATTTTCAAGGAGATCGTATGAAGAGGTAAGTTTTACTCACTCTTTTACAAAAAAAAGAGAAATGGATAAAAGCTCAACATCAGGAATTATAAGACTCATGCAACTCGACCCTACAAAAAGGTTTCAACTCACTCTAGTCAACTACCGTCAGCAAAAGGTCTACAAACAATAAATGATGAAGGGGTTTTAGAGAACTGTGTACCCTCTAGCTGCTGGTGAGATGTAAAGTGGTAACAGCCAATAATGAGAACAGAATGGAGCTGCGTTTCAAAGTAAAAATTGAGCCACCATTCCATCCAGCAGGCCCACCGCCGAGCCTCTCCCATGAGAAGACCAGAGTCGAAAAGGCACAGGCTGCAACATCTGCACTGCAGGAATTTTCCCAATAGGCAAGACACGGAAGCAAGCAAAATGTCCATCAACAGATGAATGGATAAAGAAAAAGTGGCCCATGTACACAATGGAACATTAGCCATGGAAAACAATGAAACACTGCTCTTTGAGGCATCATAGATGAGCCTAGAGATAATCACAGAACATGAGGTAAGTCGGAAAGCAAAACACACATACTATGATATCACTTATAGGCGTTATCTAACAACGGACTCAAATGAACATACTTCCACAGAGAAAGACACTCACAGACTTAGACGACATACTATGCTTATCTAAAAGGAAAGGTGGGGGAAATGGGTAAAGTAAGATTAGGGTTGACATTCGTGTACAAATACCTATTAAATACATATATCAAAAAGACCGACCATATAGCAAGGGAGGTCTGCGGTACACTCTACAGTAATTTACATGGGAAGAGGATCTGTACATTAATATGTGTATATATATATATATATATATATATATATATATATATATATATTCTTGTACAAATTACTCAGATTGTGTATACCTTGGACAATCAATATTCTAAACATTACCCCTATTAAACTTAAAACAATGAACAAGAAATACTGTGACATATATTTACGGTGGTTTTTTCCTGGCACATTCCATTCTAATTTACAACCTGGGAACAGGACTTCAAAAAGGGTCTGCTGCCTTAGTAAGCAGATATGGGAATGGAGAAATGCTGCCGCCTTGCGGCCGTTTCCCACAACAGCAGCTTTAAACCCAGTGCTAATGATCACTAAATATTCACACTCATTGCAGGCCTGTAAATGATACCTACAGTCTAGAAACATCCTGGGGTCGAAAACACACCAAAAAATTCAAAAGAGGGCAACCTTCCTAGAAGACAATTTCAAGAGGTTTATTGTACTCACTGTATTTTTCTGTTTTTTGTTTAAGAGAAATAAAAATGTGTGGCGAAATGCTGAACATTAGGAATTATTAAAGACATGCAAATCCAAATTACAAAAAACTATCAGCTCACACCAGTCAGAATGGCCATCAGCAAAAATTCTGCAAACAATAAATGCTGAAGGGGTTGTGGAGAAATGCGTACCCTCGGTTCAAAGTGGGACATGGTAAGAGCCAGTAATGAGAACACAAAGGAGATTGCTTGAAAAGGTAAATATTGAGCTACCATTCAAACAAGCCTACCCATTGCCGGGCCTATCGCCTGAGAGGATGAGAATCAAAAAGACACAGGCTGGCAATCGTGCACTCTGGCAATATTTACCATAGCCAGTGCTTGGAAACAATGAAAATCTCCATCAACAGAGGAATGCACAAAGAAGTGGTCCATGTACACAACAGAATATGACTCCAATAAAAAAATATAAAAGCAATTTAAAAGCAAACATAAGTGAGGAGACATCAGCATTTGGTGGTTTATACGGGTACTTTCCTCTCTAATTTATAACCAAGGAAAACCACTGGCAGGAAGGTCTGTTTCCTAGTTACCAGAGTGGGAAAAGCAGAAATGCTGCCGCCCTCTACCCGTTACCTGCAACAGCAGCTTTAAAACCTGTGCTAAGGGTCATTTCATATGCACAAGTACTGTTGGGCTGTAACTGAAACCTGCCCTCAAAATGTCTTCAGGCCAAAATATTTCAAAATGTGGCACATACTTCAAGAAAACCATTTGAAGAGGTAAGCTGTACTCACAGTTTTAAGGGAAAAAAGGACATGCCTGAAAGCTCAATTTCAAGGGATTATGAGACGCATGCAAATCCAACCACAAACAGGTACCAGCTCACACCAGTCAGAATAAACTTCAGCAAAAAACTACAAGCAATAAATGCTGAAGGGTTTGCGGAGAAGTGCATACCCTCAACTTTAAGTGGGACGTGACCTGGTAAGAGCCACTAATGAGAGCAGAATGGAGGTGCCTTTACATGGTAAACATTTTGCTACCATATGATCCAGCAGGCCCACTCCTGGGCCGATAACATAAGAAGACAGAATTAGAAAGACACAGGCAGGCAAATCTGCATTGCAACCGTATTATAATAGCCAAGACATGGAAGCAACCAAAGAGTCCATCAACAGATGAGTGGACAAAGAAGAACTGGTACAGGTACAGATGGAATATTAACCAAGGAAAAAATGACAGAATGCCATATGGAGCACCGTAGATGAGTCTAGAGGTGATCACGCAACTTGCAGTAAGTCAGAAAGCGAAAGACACATATCTTATGATATCACTTATAGGTGTTACCTAAAAATTGATACCAGTGAAGATATTTCCACAGAGAAAGGCAATCACAGATTCATTAAACAAACATGTCTCACCAATGGAAAGGTGTAAGGATTGGATACGTTAGGTTACTGGGGTTAACAGAGATATACAAACACAGGTGAAGTATCTAATCAGCAAAGACCTACAGAATACCAAGAGAAGACTACTCAACATTCTGTCATAACCTACATGGGAAAAGGATCCGAAGAAGAATACATATATGTGTATGTGTAAAAGAATGACATCTTGAACACCTAGCACAAGCAAAACATTGTACTCAAACTTGCTGTGATAAAAAATAAAAATTAAATTAAAAAAACGAATAAGAAGTAGTGAGACATAAACTTAAGGGGCTCTTTCCTGGCACATTCCATTCTAATTTACAACCTAGAACACGACTTCCATTGAGACTCTGTTACCCTAGTAACCAGATTTGGTAACGGAGAAATGCTGCCACCTTGTGGCCGTTTCACACAACAGCAGCTCTAAACCCAGGGCTAATGGTTACTTGATATTCAAACTAATTGCAGGCCTGTAATTGACACGTGCCGTCAAAACAAATCCTTGGGTTCTAAATTGAGCAAAAACCTCAAAAGATGTGCATATTTCAAAATGACAATTTCAAGAGGTATATTTTATGCACATTTTGGCTTCTCTTACTTTTTGTTTCTTTGTTTAAAAAAGGGGCATGGAAAAAGGCTCAACATCAGGAATTAATAAACCATGAAAATCCAGTCTACAAAAGGTTCACCTCACAGCCGTCAGAATGATCATCACCAAAAAACTGTACAAAGAATAAATGCTGAAGGGGTTTTAGAGAACAGCGTAGCCACTAGCTTCTGGTGGGATGTAACCTGGTAACAGCCAGTAGTGAGAACAGAATGGAGGTGCGTTTAAAGGTAAAAACTGAGCTACCATGTTATCTGGTAGGCCCTTTCATACACCTATCACCTGAGTAGACCAGAAGCAAAAAGACACAGGCTGGCAATCCTGCACTGCAACATCATTTAACATAGCCAAGACGTGGAAGAAACCAAAACGTCCAGCAACAGAAAAATGCACAAAGAAGAAGTGTGCATGTACACAATGCAATATTAGTCATGGAAAACAATGAAACAGTGACGTTTGCATCACCTTATAAGGACCTACAGGTAAATCACCCAACTTGAAGTAAGGAAGAAACCGAAAAACAGATAGTCTATGGTATCAATTATAGGTGTTACCTATAAAATTGATACCCATGTAATTATTTCCAAGAGGAGGACACACATGGATTAAGAAAACAAAATTATGTTTAACCAAATGCAAAAGTGTCAGGAATGGATGAATTAGGATATGGGGGTTAACAGACATGTACTAACACATATGAAATATATGTCACAAAATAACTATGGAATACCAAGAGAGGTGTACTCAACACTCTCTAATAAAGTACACAGAAAAGGATCCAAAGATGAATAGTTAGATACATAGATATAATGAGTCAGATTTTCTACTCCTAATAGAAACAACATTTTTATCAAATTTGCTTTGATAATTAATAAAAATTAAATTTAAATAACAAATAAGAAGGACATATAAGCTATTGGGGATTTGCCGTGGCACATTCCACTCTAACTTGCAGCCTACTAACAGGATTTCCAGGAAGGCTCTGTTGCCCAAAAACCTCGAGTTGCAAATGTAGATCTGCCACCTTGTGGCCATTTCCCACAGGAGTGGCTGTCAACCCAGAGCTAAAGTTCACCTAACATCCACAAGGACACAGGGCTGTAAAGGACACCTGCCCACAAACATTGTGCTGAGGTAGGGAATGGACAAAAAATTCAAAACTGGCAAAATTTTCAAGGAGATCGTATGAAGAGGTAAGTTTTACTCACTCTTTTACAAAAGAAAGGGAAATGGATAAAAGCTCAACATCAGGAATTATAAGACTCATGCAACTCGACCCTACAAAAAGGTTTCAACTCACTCTAGTCAACTACCGTCAGCAAAAGGTCTACAAACAATAAATGATGAAGGGGTTTTAGAGAACTGTGTACCCTCTAGCTGCTGGTGAGATGTAAAGTGGTAACAGCCAATAATGAGAACAGAATGGAGCTGCGTTTCAAAGTAAAAATTGAGCCACCATTCCATCCAGCAGGCCCACCGCCGAGCCTCTCCCATGAGAAGACCAGAGTCGAAAAGGCACAGGCTGCAACATCTGCACTGCAGGAATTTTCCCAATAGGCAAGACACGGAAGCAAGCAAAATGTCCATCAACAGATGAATGGATAAAGAAAAAGTGGCCCATGTACACAATGGAACATTAGCCATGGAAAACAATGAAACACTGCTCTTTGAGGCATCATAGATGAGCCTAGAGATAATCACAGAACATGAGGTAAGTCGGAAAGCAAAACACACATACTATGATATCACTTATAGGCGTTATCTAACAACGGACTCAAATGAACA
Organism: Hyperoodon ampullatus; assembly: GCF_949752795.1. NCBI lineage: Eukaryota > Metazoa > Chordata > Mammalia > Artiodactyla > Ziphiidae > Hyperoodon > Hyperoodon ampullatus. The sequence continues at coordinate 23,771 of NW_027640719.1, read as the reverse complement.
TACTTCCACAGAGAAAGACACTCACAGACTTAGACGACATACTATGCTTATCTAAAAGGAAAGGTGGGGGAAATGGGTAAAGTAAGATTAGGGTTGACATTCGTGTACAAATACCTATTAAATACATATATCAAAAAGACCGACCATATAGCAAGGGAGGTCTGCGGTACACTCTACAGTAATTTACATGGGAAGAGGATCTGTACATTAATATGTGTATATATATATATATATATATATATATATATATATATATATATATTCTTGTACAAATTACTCAGATTGTGTATACCTTGGACAATCAATATTCTAAACATTACCCCTATTAAACTTAAAACAATGAACAAGAAATACTGTGACATATATTTACGGTGGTTTTTTCCTGGCACATTCCATTCTAATTTACAACCTGGGAACAGGACTTCAAAAAGGGTCTGCTGCCTTAGTAAGCAGATATGGGAATGGAGAAATGCTGCCGCCTTGCGGCCGTTTCCCACAACAGCAGCTTTAAACCCAGTGCTAATGATCACTAAATATTCACACTCATTGCAGGCCTGTAAATGATACCTACAGTCTAGAAACATCCTGGGGTCGAAAACACACCAAAAAATTCAAAAGAGGGCAACCTTCCTAGAAGACAATTTCAAGAGGTTTATTGTACTCACTGTATTTTTCTGTTTTTTGTTTAAGAGAAATAAAAATGTGTGGCGAAATGCTGAACATTAGGAATTATTAAAGACATGCAAATCCAAATTACAAAAAACTATCAGCTCACACCAGTCAGAATGGCCATCAGCAAAAATTCTGCAAACAATAAATGCTGAAGGGGTTGTGGAGAAATGCGTACCCTCGGTTCAAAGTGGGACATGGTAAGAGCCAGTAATGAGAACACAAAGGAGATTGCTTGAAAAGGTAAATATTGAGCTACCATTCAAACAAGCCTACCCATTGCCGGGCCTATCGCCTGAGAGGATGAGAATCAAAAAGACACAGGCTGGCAATCCTGCACTCCGGCAATATTTACCATAGCCAGCGCTTGGAAACAATGAAAATCTCCATCAACAGAGGAATGCACAAAGAAGTGGTCCATGTACACAACAGAATATGACTCCAATAAAAAAATATAAAATCAATTTAAAAGCAAACATAAGTGAGGAGACATCAGCATTTGGTGGTTTATACGGGTACTTTCCTCTCTAATTTATAACCAAGGAAAACCACTGGCAGGAAGGTCTGTTTCCTAGTTACCAGAGTGGGAAAAGCAGAAATGCTGCCGCCCTCTACCCGTTACCTGCAACAGCAGCTTTAAAACCTGTGCTAAGGGTCATTTCATATGCACAAGTACTGTTGGGCTGTAACTGAAACCTGCCCTCAAAATGTCTTCAGGCCAAAATATTTCAAAATGTGGCACATACTTCAAGAAAACCATTTGAAGAGGTAAGCTGTACTCACAGTTTTAAGGGAAAAAAGGACATGCCTGAAAGCTCAATTTCAAGGGATTATGAGACGCATGCAAATCCAACCACAAACAGGTACCAGCTCACACCAGTCAGAATAAACTTCAGCAAAAAACTACAAGCAATAAATGCTGAAGGGTTTGCGGAGAAGTGCATACCCTCAACTTTAAGTGGGACGTGACCTGGTAAGAGCCACTAATGAGAGCAGAATGGAGGTGCCTTTACATGGTAAACATTTTGCTACCATATGATCCAGCAGGCCCACTCCTGGGCCGATAACATAAGAAGACAGAATTAGAAAGACACAGGCAGGCAAATCTGCATTGCAACCGTATTATAATAGCCAAGACATGGAAGCAACCAAAGAGTCCATCAACAGATGAGTGGACAAAGAAGAACTGGTACAGGTACAGATGGAATATTAACCAAGGAAAAAATGACAGAATGCCATATGGAGCACCGTAGATGAGTCTAGAGGTGATCACGCAACTTGCAGTAAGTCAGAAAGCGAAAGACACATATCTTATGATATCACTTATAGGTGTTACCTAAAAATTGATACCAGTGAAGATATTTCCACAGAGAAAGGCAATCACAGATTCATTAAACAAACATGTCTCACCAATGGAAAGGTGTAAGGATTGGATACGTTAGGTTACTGGGGTTAACAGAGATATACAAACACAGGTGAAGTATCTAATCAGCAAAGACCTACAGAATACCAAGAGAAGACTACTCAACATTCTGTCATAACCTACATGGGAAAAGGATCCGAAGAAGAATACATATATGTGTATGTGTAAAAGAATGACATCTTGAACACCTAGCACAAGCAAAACATTGTACTCAAACTTGCTGTGATAAAAAATAAAAATTAAATTAAAAAAACGAATAAGAAGTAGTGAGACATAAACTTAAGGGGCTCTTTCCTGGCACATTCCATTCTAATTTACAACCTAGAACACGACTTCCATTGAGACTCTGTTACCCTAGTAACCAGATTTGGTAACGGAGAAATGCTGCCACCTTGTGGCCGTTTCACACAACAGCAGCTCTAAACCCAGGGCTAATGGTTACTTGATATTCAAACTAATTGCAGGCCTGTAATTGACACGTGCCGTCAAAACAAATCCTTGGGTTCTAAATTGAGCAAAAACCTCAAAAGATGTGCATATTTCAAAATGACAATTTCAAGAGGTATATTTTATGCACATTTTGGCTTCTCTTACTTTTTGTTTCTTTGTTTAAAAAAGGGGCATGGAAAAAGGCTCAACATCAGGAATTAATAAACCATGAAAATCCAGTCTACAAAAGGTTCACCTCACAGCCGTCAGAATGATCATCACCAAAAAACTGTACAAAGAATAAATGCTGAAGGGGTTTTAGAGAACAGCGTAGCCACTAGCTTCTGGTGGGATGTAACCTGGTAACAGCCAGTAGTGAGAACAGAATGGAGGTGCGTTTAAAGGTAAAAACTGAGCTACCATGTTATCTGGTAGGCCCTTTCATACACCTATCACCTGAGTAGACCAGAAGCAAAAAGACACAGGCTGGCAATCCTGCACTGCAACATCATTTAACATAGCCAAGACGTGGAAGAAACCAAAACGTCCAGCAACAGAAAAATGCACAAAGAAGAAGTGTGCATGTACACAATGCAATATTAGTCATGGAAAACAATGAAACAGTGACGTTTGCACCACCTTATAAGGACCTACAGGTAAATCACCCAACTTGAAGTAAGGAAGAAACCGAAAAACAGATAGTCTATGGTATCAATTATAGGTGTTACCTATAAAATTGATACCCATGTAATTATTTCCAAGAGGAGGACACACATGGATTAAGAAAACAAAATTATGTTTAACCAAATGCAAAAGTGTCAGGAATGGATGAATTAGGATATGGGGGTTAACAGACATGTACTAACACATATGAAATATATGTCACAAAATAACTATGGAATACCAAGAGAGGTGTACTCAACACTCTCTAATAAAGTACACAGAAAAGGATCCAAAGATGAATAGTTAGATACATAGATATAATGAGTCAGATTTTCTACTCCTAATAGAAACAACATTTTTATCAAATTTGCTTTGATAATTAATAAAAATTAAATTTAAATAACAAATAAGAAGGACATATAAGCTCTTGGGGATTTGCCGTGGCACATTCCACTCTAACTTGCAGCCTACTAACAGGATTTCCAGGAAGGCTCTGTTGCCCAAAAACCTCGAGTTGCAAATGTAGATCTGCCACCTTGTGGCCATTTCCCACAGGAGTGGCTGTCAACCCAGAGCTAAAGTTCACCTAACATCCACAAGGACACAGGGCTGTAAAGGACACCTGCCCACAAACATTGTGCTGAGGTAGGGAATGGACAAAAAATTCAAAACTGGCAAAATTTTCAAGGAGATCGTATGAAGAGGTAAGTTTTACTCACTCTTTTACAAAAAAAAGGGAAATGGATAAAAGCTCAACATCAGGAATTATAAGACTCATGCAACTCGACCCTACAAAAAGGTTTCAACTCACTCTAGTCAACTACCGTCAGCAAAAGGTCTACAAACAATAAATGATGAAGGGGTTTTAGAGAACTGTGTACCCTCTAGCTGCTGGTGAGATGTAAAGTGGTAACAGCCAATAATGAGAACAGAATGGAGCTGCGTTTCAAAGTAAAAATTGAGCCACCATTCCATCCAGCAGGCCCACCGCCGAGCCTCTCCCATGAGAAGACCAGAGTCGAAAAGGCACAGGCTGCAACATCTGCACTGCAGGAATTTTCCCAATAGGCAAGACACGGAAGCAAGCAAAATGTCCATCAACAGATGAATGGATAAAGAAAAAGTGGCCCATGTACACAATGGAACATTAGCCATGGAAAACAATGAAACACTGCTCTTTGAGGCATCATAGATGAGCCTAGAGATAATCACAGAACATGAGGTAAGTCGGAAAGCAAAACACACATACTATGATATCACTTATAGGCGTTATCTAACAACGGACTCAAATGAACATACTTCCACAGAGAAAGACACTCACAGACTTAGACGACATACTATGCTTATCTAAAAGGAAAGGTGGGGGAAATGGGTAAAGTAAGATTAGGGTTGACATTCGTGTACAAATACCTATTAAATACATATATCAAAAAGACCGACCATATAGCAAGGGAGGTCTGCGGTACACTCTACAGTAATTTACATGGGAAGAGGATCTGTACATTAATATGTGTATATATATATATATATATATATATATATATTCTTGTACAAATTACTCAGATTGTGTATACCTTGGACAATCAATATTCTAAACATTACCCCTATTAAACTTAAAACAATGAACAAGAAATACTGTGACATATATTTACGGTGGTTTTTTCCTGGCACATTCCATTCTAATTTACAACCTGGGAACAGGACTTCAAAAAGGGTCTGCTGCCTTAGTAAGCAGATATGGGAATGGAGAAATGCTGCCGCCTTGCGGCCGTTTCCCACAACAGCAGCTTTAAACCCAGTGCTAATGATCACTAAATATTCACACTCATTGCAGGCCTGTAAATGATACCTACAGTCTAGAAACATCCTGGGGTCGAAAACACACCAAAAAATTCAAAAGAGGGCAACCTTCCTAGAAGACAATTTCAAGAGGTTTATTGTACTCACTGTATTTTTCTGTTTTTTGTTTAAGAGAAATAAAAATGTGTGGCGAAATGCTGAACATTAGGAATTATTAAAGACATGCAAATCCAAATTACAAAAAACTATCAGCTCACACCAGTCAGAATGGCCATCAGCAAAAATTCTGCAAACAATAAATGCTGAAGGGGTTGTGGAGAAATGCGTACCCTCGGTTCAAAGTGGGACATGGTAAGAGCCAGTAATGAGAACACAAAGGAGATTGCTTGAAAAGGTAAATATTGAGCTACCATTCAAACAAGCCTACCCATTGCCGGGCCTATCGCCTGAGAGGATGAGAATCAAAAAGACACAGGCTGGCAATCCTGCACTCCGGCAATATTTACCATAGCCAGCGCTTGGAAACAATGAAAATCTCCATCAACAGAGGAATGCACAAAGAAGTGGTCCATGTACACAACAGAATATGACTCCAATAAAAAAATATAAAATCAATTTAAAAGCAAACATAAGTGAGGAGACATCAGCATTTGGTGGTTTATACGGGTACTTTCCTCTCTAATTTATAACCAAGGAAAACCACTGGCAGGAAGGTCTGTTTCCTAGTTACCAGAGTGGGAAAAGCAGAAATGCTGCCGCCCTCTACCCGTTACCTGCAACAGCAGCTTTAAAACCTGTGCTAAGGGTCATTTCATATGCACAAGTACTGTTGGGCTGTAACTGAAACCTGCCCTCAAAATGTCTTCAGGCCAAAATATTTCAAAATGTGGCACATACTTCAAGAAAACCATTTGAAGAGGTAAGCTGTACTCACAGTTTTAAGGGAAAAAAGGACATGCCTGAAAGCTCAATTTCAAGGGATTATGAGACGCATGCAAATCCAACCACAAACAGGTACCAGCTCACACCAGTCAGAATAAACTTCAGCAAAAAACTACAAGCAATAAATGCTGAAGGGTTTGCGGAGAAGTGCATACCCTCAACTTTAAGTGGGACGTGACCTGGTAAGAGCCACTAATGAGAGCAGAATGGAGGTGCCTTTACATGGTAAACATTTTGCTACCATATGATCCAGCAGGCCCACTCCTGGGCCGATAACATAAGAAGACAGAATTAGAAAGACACAGGCAGGCAAATCTGCATTGCAACCGTATTATAATAGCCAAGACATGGAAGCAACCAAAGAGTCCATCAACAGATGAGTGGACAAAGAAGAACTGGTACAGGTACAGATGGAATATTAACCAAGGAAAAAATGACAGAATGCCATATGGAGCACCGTAGATGAGTCTAGAGGTGATCACGCAACTTGCAGTAAGTCAGAAAGCGAAAGACACATATCTTATGATATCACTTATAGGTGTTACCTAAAAATTGATACCAGTGAAGATATTTCCACAGAGAAAGGCAATCACAGATTCATTAAACAAACATGTCTCACCAATGGAAAGGTGTAAGGATTGGATACGTTAGGTTACTGGGGTTAACAGAGATATACAAACACAGGTGAAGTATCTAATCAGCAAAGACCTACAGAATACCAAGAGAAGACTACTCAACATTCTGTCATAACCTACATGGGAAAAGGATCCGAAGAAGAATACATATATGTGTATGTGTAAAAGAATGACATCTTGAACACCTAGCACAAGCAAAACATTGTACTCAAACTTGCTGTGATAAAAAATAAAAATTAAATTAAAAAAACGAATAAGAAGTAGTGAGACATAAACTTAAGGGGCTCTTTCCTGGCACATTCCATTCTAATTTACAACCTAGAACACGACTTCCATTGAGACTCTGTTACCCTAGTAACCAGATTTGGTAACGGAGAAATGCTGCCACCTTGTGGCCGTTTCACACAACAGCAGCTCTAAACCCAGGGCTAATGGTTACTTGATATTCAAACTAATTGCAGGCCTGTAATTGACACGTGCCGTCAAAACAAATCCTTGGGTTCTAAATTGAGCAAAAACCTCAAAAGATGTGCATATTTCAAAATGACAATTTCAAGAGGTATATTTTATGCACATTTTGGCTTCTCTTACTTTTTGTTTCTTTGTTTAAAAAAGGGGCATGGAAAAAGGCTCAACATCAGGAATTAATAAACCATGAAAATCCAGTCTACAAAAGGTTCACCTCACAGCCGTCAGAATGATCATCACCAAAAAACTGTACAAAGAATAAATGCTGAAGGGGTTTTAGAGAACAGCGTAGCCACTAGCTTCTGGTGGGATGTAACCTGGTAACAGCCAGTAGTGAGAACAGAATGGAGGTGCGTTTAAAGGTAAAAACTGAGCTACCATGTTATCTGGTAGGCCCTTTCATACACCTATCACCTGAGTAGACCAGAAGCAAAAAGACACAGGCTGGCAATCCTGCACTGCAACATCATTTAACATAGCCAAGACGTGGAAGAAACCAATGCACAAAGAAGAAGTGTGCATGTACACAATGCAATATTAGTCATGGAAAACAATGAAACAGTGACGTTTGCACCACCTTATAAGGACCTACAGGTAAATCACCCAACTTGAAGTAAGGAAGAAACCGAAAAACAGATAGTCTATGGTATCAATTATAGGTGTTACCTATAAAATTGATACCCATGTAATTATTTCCAAGAGGAGGACACACATGGATTAAGAAAACAAAATTATGTTTAACCAAATGCAAAAGTGTCAGGAATGGATGAATTAGGATATGGGGGTTAACAGACATGTACTAACACATATGAAATATATGTCACAAAATAACTATGGAATACCAAGAGAGGTGTACTCAACACTCTCTAATAAAGTACACAGAAAAGGATCCAAAGATGAATAGTTAGATACATAGATATAATGAGTCAGATTTTCTACTCCTAATAGAAACAACATTTTTATCAAATTTGCTTTGATAATTAATAAAAATTAAATTTAAATAACAAATAAGAAGGACATATAAGCTCTTGGGGATTTGCCGTGGCACATTCCACTCTAACTTGCAGCCTACTAACAGGATTTCCAGGAAGGCTCTGTTGCCCAAAAACCTCGAGTTGCAAATGTAGATCTGCCACCTTGTGGCCATTTCCCACAGGAGTGGCTGTCAACCCAGAGCTAAAGTTCACCTAACATCCACAAGGACACAGGGCTGTAAAGGACACCTGCCCACAAACATTGTGCTGAGGTAGGGAATGGACAAAAAATTCAAAACTGGCAAAATTTTCAAGGAGATCGTATGAAGAGGTAAGTTTTACTCACTCTTTTACAAAAGAAAGGGAAATGGATAAAAGCTCAACATCAGGAATTATAAGACTCATGCAACTCGACCCTACAAAAAGGTTTCAACTCACTCTAGTCAACTACCGTCAGCAAAAGGTCTACAAACAATAAATGATGAAGGGGTTTTAGAGAACTGTGTACCCTCTAGCTGCTGGTGAGATGTAAAGTGGTAACAGCCAATAATGAGAACAGAATGGAGCTGCGTTTCAAAGTAAAAATTGAGCCACCATTCCATCCAGCAGGCCCACCGCCGAGCCTCTCCCATGAGAAGACCAGAGTCGAAAAGGCACAGGCTGCAACATCTGCACTGCAGGAATTTTCCCAATAGGCAAGACACGGAAGCAAGCAAAATGTCCATCAACAGATGAATGGATAAAGAAAAAGTGGCCCATGTACACAATGGAACATTAGCCATGGAAAACAATGAAACACTGCTCTTTGAGGCATCATAGATGAGACTAGAGATAATCACAGAACATGAGGTAAGTCGGAAAGCAAAACACACATACTATGATATCACTTATAGGCGTTATCTAACAACGGACTCAAATGAACATACTTCCACAGAGAAAGACACTCACAGACTTAGACGACATACTATGCTTATCTAAAAGGAAAGGTGGGGGAAATGGGTAAAGTAAGATTAGGGTTGACATTCGTGTACAAATACCTATTAAATACATATATCAAAAAGACCAACCATATAGCAAGGGAGGTCTGCGGTACACTCTACAGTAATTTACATGGGAAGAGGATCTGTACATTAATATGTGTGTATATATATATATATATATATATATTCTTGTACAAATTACTCAGATTGTGTATACCTTGGACAATCAATATTCTAAACATTACCCCTATTAAACTTAAAACAATGAACAAGAAATACTGTGACATATATTTACGGTGGTTTTTTCCTGGCACATTCCATTCTAATTTACAACCTGGGAACAGGACTTCAAAAAGGGTCTGCTGCCTTAGTAAGCAGATATGGGAATGGAGAAATGCTGCCGCCTTGCAGCCGTTTCCCACAACAGCAGCTTTAAACCCAGTGCTAATGATCACTAAATATTCACACTCATTGCAGGCCTGTAAATGATACCTACAGTCTAGAAACATCCTGGGGTCGAAAACACACCAAAAAATTCAAAAGAGGGCAACCTTCCTAGAAGACAATTTCAAGAGGTTTATTGTACTCACTGTATTTTTCTGTTTTTTGTTTAAGAGAAATAAAAATGTGTGGCGAAATGCTGAACATTAGGAATTATTAAAGACATGCAAATCCAAATTACAAAAAACTATCAGCTCACACCAGTCAGAATGGCCATCAGCAAAAATTCTGCAAACAATAAATGCTGAAGGGGTTGTGGAGAAATGCGTACCCTCGGTTCAAAGTGGGACATGGTAAGAGCCAGTAATGAGAACACAAAGGAGATTGCTTGAAAAGGTAAATATTGAGCTACCATTCAAACAAGCCTACCCATTGCCGGGCCTATCGCCTGAGAGGATGAGAATCAAAAAGACACAGGCTGGCAATCCTGCACTCCGGCAATATTTACCATAGCCAGCGCTTGGAAACAATGAAAATCTCCATCAACAGAGGAATGCACAAAGAAGTGGTCCATGTACACAACAGAATATGACTCCAATAAAAAAATATAAAAGCAATTTAAAAGCAAACATAAGTGAGGAGACATCAGCATTTGGTGGTTTATACGGGTACTTTCCTCTCTAATTTATAACCAAGGAAAACCACTGGCAGGAAGGTCTGTTTCCTAGTTACCAGAGTGGGAAAAGCAGAAATGCTGCCGCCCTCTACCCGTTACCTGCAACAGCAGCTTTAAAACCTGTGCTAAGGGTCATTTCATATGCACAAGTACTGTTGGGCTGTAACTGAAACCTGCCCTCAAAATGTCTTCAGGCCAAAATATTTCAAAATGTGGCACATACTTCAAGAAAACCATTTGAAGAGGTAAGCTGTACTCACAGTTTTAAGGGAAAAAAGGACATGCCTGAAAGCTCAATTTCAAGGGATTATGAGACGCATGCAAATCCAACCACAAACAGGTACCAGCTCACACCAGTCAGAATAAACTTCAGCAAAAAACTACAAGCAATAAATGCTGAAGGGTTTGCGGAGAAGTGCATACCCTCAACTTTAAGTGGGACGTGACCTGGTAAGAGCCACTAATGAGAGCAGAATGGAGGTGCCTTTACATGGTAAACATTTTGCTACCATATGATCCAGCAGGCCCACTCCTGGGCCGATAACATAAGAAGACAGAATTAGAAAGACACAGGCAGGCAAATCTGCATTGCAACCGTATTATAATAGCCAAGACATGGAAGCAACCAAAGAGTCCATCAACAGATGAGTGGACAAAGAAGAACTGGTACAGGTACAGATGGAATATTAACCAAGGAAAAAATGACAGAATGCCATATGGAGCACCGTAGATGAGTCTAGAGGTGATCACGCAACTTGCAGTAAGTCAGAAAGCGAAAGACACATATCTTATGATATCACTTATAGGTGTTACCTAAAAATTGATACCAGTGAAGATATTTCCACAGAGAAAGGCAATCACAGATTCATTAAACAAACATGTCTCACCAATGGAAAGGTGTAAGGATTGGATACGTTAGGTTACTGGGGTTAACAGAGATATACAAACACAGGTGAAGTATCTAATCAGCAAAGACCTACAGAATACCAAGAGAAGACTACTCAACATTCTGTCATAACCTACATGGGAAAAGGATCCGAAGAAGAATACATATATGTGTATGTGTAAAAGAATGACATCTTGAACACCTAGCACAAGCAAAACATTGTACTCAAACTTGCTGTGATAAAAAATAAAAATTAAATTAAAAAAACGAATAAGAAGTAGTGAGACATAAACTTAAGGGGCTCTTTCCTGGCACATTCCATTCTAATTTACAACCTAGAACACGACTTCCATTGAGACTCTGTTACCCTAGTAACCAGATTTGGTAACGGAGAAATGCTGCCACCTTGTGGCCGTTTCACACAACAGCAGCTCTAAACCCAGGGCTAATGGTTACTTGATATTCAAACTAATTGCAGGCCTGTAATTGACACGTGCCGTCAAAACAAATCCTTGGGTTCTAAATTGAGCAAAAACCTCAAAAGATGTGCATATTTCAAAATGACAATTTCAAGAGGTATATTTTATGCACATTTTGGCTTCTCTTACTTTTTGTTTCTTTGTTTAAAAAAGGGGCATGGAAAAAGGCTCAACATCAGGAATTAATAAACCATGAAAATCCAGTCTACAAAAGGTTCACCTCACAGCCGTCAGAATGATCATCACCAAAAAACTGTACAAAGAATAAATGCTGAAGGGGTTTTAGAGAACAGCGTAGCCACTAGCTTCTGGTGGGATGTAACCTGGTAACAGCCAGTAGTGAGAACAGAATGGAGGTGCGTTTAAAGGTAAAAACTGAGCTACCATGTTATCTGGTAGGCCCTTTCATACACCTATCACCTGAGTAGACCAGAAGCAAAAAGACACAGGCTGGCAATCCTGCACTGCAACATCATTTAACATAGCCAAGACGTGGAAGAAACCAATGCACAAAGAAGAAGTGTGCATGTACACAATGCAATATTAGTCATGGAAAACAATGAAACAGTGACGTTTGCACCACCTTATAAGGACCTACAGGTAAATCACCCAACTTGAAGTAAGGAAGAAACCGAAAAACAGATAGTCTATGGTATCAATTATAGGTGTTACCTATAAAATTGATACCCATGTAATTATTTCCAAGAGGAGGACACACATGGATTAAGAAAACAAAATTATGTTTAACCAAATGCAAAAGTGTCAGGAATGGATGAATTAGGATATGGGGGTTAACAGACATGTACTAACACATATGAAATATATGTCACAAAATAACTATGGAATACCAAGAGAGGTGTACTCAACACTCTCTAATAAAGTACACAGAAAAGGATCCAAAGATGAATAGTTAGATACATAGATATAATGAGTCAGATTTTCTACTCCTAATAGAAACAACATTTTTATCAAATTTGCTTTGATAATTAATAAAAATTAAATTTAAATAACAAATAAGAAGGACATATAAGCTCTTGGGGATTTGCCGTGGCACATTCCACTCTAACTTGCAGCCTACTAACAGGATTTCCAGGAAGGCTCTGTTGCCCAAAAACCTCGAGTTGCAAATGTAGATCTGCCACCTTGTGGCCATTTCCCACAGGAGTGGCTGTCAACCCAGAGCTAAAGTTCACCTAACATCCACAAGGACACAGGGCTGTAAAGGACACCTGCCCACAAACATTGTGCTGAGGTAGGGAATGGACAAAAAATTCAAAACTGGCAAAATTTTCAAGGAGATCATATGAAGAGGTAAGTTTTACTCACTCTTTTACAAAAAAAAGGGAAATGGATAAAAGCTCAACATCAGGAATTATAAGACTCATGCAACTCGACCCTACAAAAAGGTTTCAACTCACTCTAGTCAACTACCGTCAGCAAAAGGTCTACAAACAATAAATGATGAAGGGGTTTTAGAGAACTGTGTACCCTCTAGCTGCTGGTGAGATGTAAAGTGGTAACAGCCAATAATGAGAACAGAATGGAGCTGCGTTTCAAAGTAAAAATTGAGCCACCATTCCATCCAGCAGGCCCACCGCCGAGCCTCTCCCATGAGAAGACCAGAGTCGAAAAGGCACAGGCTGCAACATCTGCACTGCAGGAATTTTCCCAATAGGCAAGACACGGAAGCAAGCAAAATGTCCATCAACAGATGAATGGATAAAGAAAAAGTGGCCCATGTACACAATGGAACATTAGCCATGGAAAACAATGAAACACTGCTCTTTGAGGCATCATAGATGAGCCTAGAGATAATCACAGAACATGAGGTAAGTCGGAAAGCAAAACACACATACTATGATATCACTTATAGGCGTTATCTAACAACGGACTCAAATGAACATACTTCCACAGAGAAAGACACTCACAGACTTAGACGACATACTATGCTTATCTAAAAGGAAAGGTGGGGGAAATGGGTAAAGTAAGATTAGGGTTGACATTCGTGTACAAATACCTATTAAATACATATATCAAAAAGACCGACCATATAGCAAGGGAGGTCTGCGGTACACTCTACAGTAATTTACATGGGAAGAGGATCTGTACATTAATATGTGTGTATATATATATATATATATATATATATTCTTGTACAAATTACTCAGATTGTGTATACCTTGGACAATCAATATTCTAAACATTACCCCTATTAAACTTAAAACAATGAACAAGAAATACTGTGACATATATTTACGGTGGTTTTTTCCTGGCACATTCCATTCTAATTTACAACCTGGGAACAGGACTTCAAAAAGGGTCTGCTGCCTTAGTAAGCAGATATGGGAATGGAGAAATGCTGCCGCCTTGCGGCCGTTTCCCACAACAGCAGCTTTAAACCCAGTGCTAATGATCACTAAATATTCACACTCATTGCAGGCCTGTAAATGATACCTACAGTCTAGAAACATCCTGGGGTCGAAAACACACCAAAAAATTCAAAAGAGGGCAACCTTCCTAGAAGACAATTTCAAGAGGTTTATTGTACTCACTGTATTTTTCTGTTTTTTGTTTAAGAGAAATAAAAATGTGTGGCGAAATGCTGAACATTAGGAATTATTAAAGACATGCAAATCCAAATTACAAAAAACTATCAGCTCACACCAGTCAGAATGGCCATCAGCAAAAATTCTGCAAACAATAAATGCTGAAGGGGTTGTGGAGAAATGCGTACCCTCGGTTCAAAGTGGGACATGGTAAGAGCCAGTAATGAGAACACAAAGGAGATTGCTTGAAAAGGTAAATATTGAGCTACCATTCAAACAAGCCTACCCATTGCCGGGCCTATCGCCTGAGAGGATGAGAATCAAAAAGACACAGGCTGGCAATCCTGCACTCCGGCAATATTTACCATAGCCAGCGCTTGGAAACAATGAAAATCTCCATCAACAGAGGAATGCACAAAGAAGTGGTCCATGTACACAACAGAATATGACTCCAATAAAAAAATATAAAAGCAATTTAAAAGCAAACATAAGTGAGGAGACATCAGCATTTGGTGGTTTATACGGGTACTTTCCTCTCTAATTTATAACCAAGGAAAACCACTGGCAGGAAGGTCTGTTTCCTAGTTACCAGAGTGGGAAAAGCAGAAATGCTGCCGCCCTCTACCCGTTACCTGCAACAGCAGCTTTAAAACCTGTGCTAAGGGTCATTTCATATGCACAAGTACTGTTGGGCTGTAACTGAAACCTGCCCTCAAAATGTCTTCAGGCCAAAATATTTCAAAATGTGGCACATACTTCAAGAAAACCATTTGAAGAGGTAAGCTGTACTCACAGTTTTAAGGGAAAAAAGGACATGCCTGAAAGCTCAATTTCAAGGGATTATGAGACGCATGCAAATCCAACCACAAACAGGTACCAGCTCACACCAGTCAGAATAAACTTCAGCAAAAAACTACAAGCAATAAATGCTGAAGGGTTTGCGGAGAAGTGCATACCCTCAACTTTAAGTGGGACGTGACCTGGTAAGAGCCACTAATGAGAGCAGAATGGAGGTGCCTTTACATGGTAAACATTTTGCTACCATATGATCCAGCAGGCCCACTCCTGGGCCGATAACATAAGAAGACAGAATTAGAAAGACACAGGCAGGCAAATCTGCATTGCAACCGTATTATAATAGCCAAGACATGGAAGCAACCAAAGAGTCCATCAACAGATGAGTGGACAAAGAAGAACTGGTACAGGTACAGATGGAATATTAACCAAGGAAAAAATGACAGAATGCCATATGGAGCACCGTAGATGAGTCTAGAGGTGATCACGCAACTTGCAGTAAGTCAGAAAGCGAAAGACACATATCTTATGATATCACTTATAGGTGTTACCTAAAAATTGATACCAGTGAAGATATTTCCACAGAGAAAGGCAATCACAGATTCATTAAACAAACATGTCTCACCAATGGAAAGGTGTAAGGATTGGATACGTTAGGTTACTGGGGTTAACAGAGATATACAAACACAGGTGAAGTATCTAATCAGCAAAGACCTACAGAATACCAAGAGAAGACTACTCAACATTCTGTCATAACCTACATGGGAAAAGGATCCGAAGAAGAATACATATATGTGTATGTGTAAAAGAATGACATCTTGAACACCTAGCACAAGCAAAACATTGTACTCAAACTTGCTGTGATAAAAAATAAAAATTAAATTAAAAAAACGAATAAGAAGTAGTGAGACATAAACTTAAGGGGCTCTTTCCTGGCACATTCCATTCTAATTTACAACCTAGAACACGACTTCCATTGAGACTCTGTTACCCTAGTAACCAGATTTGGTAACGGAGAAATGCTGCCACCTTGTGGCCGTTTCACACAACAGCAGCTCTAAACCCAGGGCTAATGGTTACTTGATATTCAAACTAATTGCAGGCCTGTAATTGACACGTGCCGTCAAAACAAATCCTTGGGTTCTAAATTGAGCAAAAACCTCAAAAGATGTGCATATTTCAAAATGACAATTTCAAGAGGTATATTTTATGCACATTTTGGCTTCTCTTACTTTTTGTTTCTTTGTTTAAAAAAGGGGCATGGAAAAAGGCTCAACATCAGGAATTAATAAACCATGAAAATCCAGTCTACAAAAGGTTCACCTCACAGCCGTCAGAATGATCATCACCAAAAAACTGTACAAAGAATAAATGCTGAAGGGGTTTTAGAGAACAGCGTAGCCACTAGCTTCTGGTGGGATGTAACCTGGTAACAGCCAGTAGTGAGAACAGAATGGAGGTGCGTTTAAAGGTAAAAACTGAGCTACCATGTTATCTGGTAGGCCCTTTCATACACCTATCACCTGAGTAGACCAGAAGCAAAAAGACACAGGCTGGCAATCCTGCACTGCAACATCATTTAACATAGCCAAGACGTGGAAGAAACCAATGCACAAAGAAGAAGTGTGCATGTACACAATGCAATATTAGTCATGGAAAACAATGAAACAGTGACGTTTGCACCACCTTATAAGGACCTACAGGTAAATCACCCAACTTGAAGTAAGGAAGAAACCGAAAAACAGATAGTCTATGGTATCAATTATAGGTGTTACCTATAAAATTGATACCCATGTAATTATTTCCAAGAGGAGGACACACATGGATTAAGAAAACAAAATTATGTTTAACCAAATGCAAAAGTGTCAGGAATGGATGAATTAGGATATGGGGGTTAACAGACATGTACTAACACATATGAAATATATGTCACAAAATAACTATGGAATACCAAGAGAGGTGTACTCAACACTCTCTAATAAAGTACACAGAAAAGGATCCAAAGATGAATAGTTAGATACATAGATATAATGAGTCAGATTTTCTACTCCTAATAGAAACAACATTTTTATCAAATTTGCTTTGATAATTAATAAAAATTAAATTTAAATAACAAATAAGAAGGACATATAAGCTCTTGGGGATTTGCCGTGGCACATTCCACTCTAACTTGCAGCCTACTAACAGGATTTCCAGGAAGGCTCTGTTGCCCAAAAACCTCGAGTTGCAAATGTAGATCTGCCACCTTGTGGCCATTTCCCACAGGAGTGGCTGTCAACCCAGAGCTAAAGTTCACCTAACATCCACAAGGACACAGGGCTGTAAAGGACACCTGCCCACAAACATTGTGCTGAGGTAGGGAATGGACAAAAAATTCAAAACTGGCAAAATTTTCAAGGAGATCGTATGAAGAGGTAAGTTTTACTCACTCTTTTACAAAAAAAAGGGAAATGGATAAAAGCTCAACATCAGGAATTATAAGACTCATGCAACTCGACCCTACAAAAAGGTTTCAACTCACTCTAGTCAACTACCGTCAGCAAAAGGTCTACAAACAATAAATGATGAAGGGGTTTTAGAGAACTGTGTACCCTCTAGCTGCTGGTGAGATGTAAAGTGGTAACAGCCAATAATGAGAACAGAATGGAGCTGCGTTTCAAAGTAAAAATTGAGCCACCATTCCATCCAGCAGGCCCACCGCCGAGCCTCTCCCATGAGAAGACCAGAGTCGAAAAGGCACAGGCTGCAACATCTGCACTGCAGGAATTTTCCCAATAGGCAAGACACGGAAGCAAGCAAAATGTCCATCAACAGATGAATGGATAAAGAAAAAGTGGCCCATGTACACAATGGAACATTAGCCATGGAAAACAATGAAACACTGCTCTTTGAGGCATCATAGATGAGACTAGAGATAATCACAGAACATGAGGTAAGTCGGAAAGCAAAACACACATACTATGATATCACTTATAGGCGTTATCTAACAACGGACTCAAATGAACATACTTCCACAGAGAAAGACACTCACAGACTTAGACGACATACTATGCTTATCTAAAAGGAAAGGTGGGGGAAATGGGTAAAGTAAGATTAGGGTTGACATTCGTGTACAAATACCTATTAAATACATATATCAAAAAGACCGACCATATAGCAAGGGAGGTCTGCGGTACACTCTACAGTAATTTACATGGGAAGAGGATCTGTACATTAATATGTGTGTATATATATATATATATATATATATTCTTGTACAAATTACTCAGATTGTGTATACCTTGGACAATCAATATTCTAAACATTACCCCTATTAAACTTAAAACAATGAACAAGAAATACTGTGACATATATTTACGGTGGTTTTTTCCTGGCACATTCCATTCTAATTTACAACCTGGGAACAGGACTTCAAAAAGGGTCTGCTGCCTTAGTAAGCAGATATGGGAATGGAGAAATGCTGCCGCCTTGCGGCCGTTTCCCACAACAGCAGCTTTAAACCCAGTGCTAATGATCACTAAATATTCACACTCATTGCAGGCCTGTAAATGATACCTACAGTCTAGAAACATCCTGGGGTCGAAAACACACCAAAAAATTCAAAAGAGGGCAACCTTCCTAGAAGACAATTTCAAGAGGTTTATTGTACTCACTGTATTTTTCTGTTTTTTGTTTAAGAGAAATAAAAATGTGTGGCGAAATGCTGAACATTAGGAATTATTAAAGACATGCAAATCCAAATTACAAAAAACTATCAGCTCACACCAGTCAGAATGGCCATCAGCAAAAATTCTGCAAACAATAAATGCTGAAGGGGTTGTGGAGAAATGCGTACCCTCGGTTCAAAGTGGGACATGGTAAGAGCCAGTAATGAGAACACAAAGGAGATTGCTTGAAAAGGTAAATATTGAGCTACCATTCAAACAAGCCTACCCATTGCCGGGCCTATCGCCTGAGAGGATGAGAATCAAAAAGACACAGGCTGGCAATCCTGCACTCCGGCAATATTTACCATAGCCAGCGCTTGGAAACAATGAAAATCTCCATCAACAGAGGAATGCACAAAGAAGTGGTCCATGTACACAACAGAATATGACTCCAATAAAAAAATATAAAATCAATTTAAAAGCAAACATAAGTGAGGAGACATCAGCATTTGGTGGTTTATACGGGTACTTTCCTCTCTAATTTATAACCAAGGAAAACCACTGGCAGGAAGGTCTGTTTCCTAGTTACCAGAGTGGGAAAAGCAGAAATGCTGCCGCCCTCTACCCGTTACCTGCAACAGCAGCTTTAAAACCTGTGCTAAGGGTCATTTCATATGCACAAGTACTGTTGGGCTGTAACTGAAACCTGCCCTCAAAATGTCTTCAGGCCAAAATATTTCAAAATGTGGCACATACTTCAAGAAAACCATTTGAAGAGGTAAGCTGTACTCACAGTTTTAAGGGAAAAAAGGACATGCCTGAAAGCTCAATTTCAAGGGATTATGAGACGCATGCAAATCCAACCACAAACAGGTACCAGCTCACACCAGTCAGAATAAACTTCAGCAAAAAACTACAAGCAATAAATGCTGAAGGGTTTGCGGAGAAGTGCATACCCTCAACTTTAAGTGGGACGTGACCTGGTAAGAGCCACTAATGAGAGCAGAATGGAGGTGCCTTTACATGGTAAACATTTTGCTACCATATGATCCAGCAGGCCCACTCCTGGGCCGATAACATAAGAAGACAGAATTAGAAAGACACAGGCAGGCAAATCTGCATTGCAACCGTATTATAATAGCCAAGACATGGAAGCAACCAAAGAGTCCATCAACAGATGAGTGGACAAAGAAGAACTGGTACAGGTACAGATGGAATATTAACCAAGGAAAAAATGACAGAATGCCATATGGAGCACCGTAGATGAGTCTAGAGGTGATCACGCAACTTGCAGTAAGTCAGAAAGCGAAAGACACATATCTTATGATATCACTTATAGGTGTTACCTAAAAATTGATACCAGTGAAGATATTTCCACAGAGAAAGGCAATCACAGATTCATTAAACAAACATGTCTCACCAATGGAAAGGTGTAAGGATTGGATACGTTAGGTTACTGGGGTTAACAGAGATATACAAACACAGGTGAAGTATCTAATCAGCAAAGACCTACAGAATACCAAGAGAAGACTACTCAACATTCTGTCATAACCTACATGGGAAAAGGATCCGAAGAAGAATACATATATGTGTATGTGTAAAAGAATGACATCTTGAACACCTAGCACAAGCAAAACATTGTACTCAAACTTGCTGTGATAAAAAATAAAAATTAAATTAAAAAAACGAATAAGAAGTAGTGAGACATAAACTTAAGGGGCTCTTTCCTGGCACATTCCATTCTAATTTACAACCTAGAACACGACTTCCATTGAGACTCTGTTACCCTAGTAACCAGATTTGGTAACGGAGAAATGCTGCCACCTTGTGGCCGTTTCACACAACAGCAGCTCTAAACCCAGGGCTAATGGTTACTTGATATTCAAACTAATTGCAGGCCTGTAATTGACACGTGCCGTCAAAACAAATCCTTGGGTTCTAAATTGAGCAAAAACCTCAAAAGATGTGCATATTTCAAAATGACAATTTCAAGAGGTATATTTTATGCACATTTTGGCTTCTCTTACTTTTTGTTTCTTTGTTTAAAAAAGGGGCATGGAAAAAGGCTCAACATCAGGAATTAATAAACCATGAAAATCCAGTCTACAAAAGGTTCACCTCACAGCCGTCAGAATGATCATCACCAAAAAACTGTACAAAGAATAAATGCTGAAGGGGTTTTAGAGAACAGCGTAGCCACTAGCTTCTGGTGGGATGTAACCTGGTAACAGCCAGTAGTGAGAACAGAATGGAGGTGCGTTTAAAGGTAAAAACTGAGCTACCATGTTATCTGGTAGGCCCTTTCATACACCTATCACCTGAGTAGACCAGAAGCAAAAAGACACAGGCTGGCAATCCTGCACTGCAACATCATTTAACATAGCCAAGACGTGGAAGAACGTCCAGCAACAATGCACAAAGAAGAAGTGTGCATGTACACAATGCAATATTAGTCATGGAAAACAATGAAACAGTGACGTTTGCACCACCTTATAAGGACCTACAGGTAAATCACCCAACTTGAAGTAAGGAAGAAACCGAAAAACAGATAGTCTATGGTATCAATTATAGGTGTTACCTATAAAATTGATACCCATGTAATTATTTCCAAGAGGAGGACACACATGGATTAAGAAAACAAAATTATGTTTAACCAAATGCAAAAGTGTCAGGAATGGATGAATTAGGATATGGGGGTTAACAGACATGTACTAACACATATGAAATATATGTCACAAAATAACTATGGAATACCAAGAGAGGTGTACTCAACACTCTCTAATAAAGTACACAGAAAAGGATCCAAAGATGAATAGTTAGATACATAGATATAATGAGTCAGATTTTCTACTCCTAATAGAAACAACATTTTTATCAAATTTGCTTTGATAATTAATAAAAATTAAATTTAAATAACAAATAAGAAGGACATATAAGCTCTTGGGGATTTGCCGTGGCACATTCCACTCTAACTTGCAGCCTACTAACAGGATTTCCAGGAAGGCTCTGTTGCCCAAAAACCTCGAGTTGCAAATGTAGATCTGCCACCTTGTGGCCATTTCCCACAGGAGTGGCTGTCAACCCAGAGCTAAAGTTCACCTAACATCCACAAGGACACAGGGCTGTAAAGGACACCTGCCCACAAACATTGTGCTGAGGTAGGGAATGGACAAAAAATTCAAAACTGGCAAAATTTTCAAGGAGATCGTATGAAGAGGTAAGTTTTACTCACTCTTTTACAAAAAAAAGGGAAATGGATAAAAGCTCAACATCAGGAATTATAAGACTCATGCAACTCGACCCTACAAAAAGGTTTCAACTCACTCTAGTCAACTACCGTCAGCAAAAGGTCTACAAACAATAAATGATGAAGGGGTTTTAGAGAACTGTGTACCCTCTAGCTGCTGGTGAGATGTAAAGTGGTAACAGCCAATAATGAGAACAGAATGGAGCTGCGTTTCAAAGTAAAAATTGAGCCACCATTCCATCCAGCAGGCCCACCGCCGAGCCTCTCCCATGAGAAGACCAGAGTCGAAAAGGCACAGGCTGCAACATCTGCACTGCAGGAATTTTCCCAATAGGCAAGACACGGAAGCAAGCAAAATGTCCATCAACAGATGAATGGATAAAGAAAAAGTGGCCCATGTACACAATGGAACATTAGCCATGGAAAACAATGAAACACTGCTCTTTGAGGCATCATAGATGAGACTAGAGATAATCACAGAACATGAGGTAAGTCGGAAAGCAAAACACACATACTATGATATCACTTATAGGCGTTATCTAACAACGGACTCAAATGAACATACTTCCACAGAGAAAGACACTCACAGACTTAGACGACATACTATGCTTATCTAAAAGGAAAGGTGGGGGAAATGGGTAAAGTAAGATTAGGGTTGACATTCGTGTACAAATACCTATTAAATACATATATCAAAAAGACCGACCATATAGCAAGGGAGGTCTGCGGTACACTCTACAGTAATTTACATGGGAAGAGGATCTGTACATTAATATGTGTATATATATATATATATATATATATATATATATATATATATATATATATTCTTGTACAAATTACTCAGATTGTGTATACCTTGGACAATCAATATTCTAAACATTACCCCTATTAAACTTAAAACAATGAACAAGAAATACTGTGACATATATTTACGGTGGTTTTTTCCTGGCACATTCCATTCTAATTTACAACCTGGGAACAGGACTTCAAAAAGGGTCTGCTGCCTTAGTAAGCAGATATGGGAATGGAGAAATGCTGCCGCCTTGCGGCCGTTTCCCACAACAGCAGCTTTAAACCCAGTGCTAATGATCACTAAATATTCACACTCATTGCAGGCCTGTAAATGATACCTACAGTCTAGAAACATCCTGGGGTCGAAAACACACCAAAAAATTCAAAAGAGGGCAACCTTCCTAGAAGACAATTTCAAGAGGTTTATTGTACTCACTGTATTTTTCTGTTTTTTGTTTAAGAGAAATAAAAATGTGTGGCGAAATGCTGAACATTAGGAATTATTAAAGACATGCAAATCTAAATTACAAAAAACTATCAGCTCACACCAGTCAGAATGGCCATCAGCAAAAATTCTGCAAACAATAAATGCTGAAGGGGTTGTGGAGAAATGCGTACCCTCGGTTCAAAGTGGGACATGGTAAGAGCCAGTAATGAGAACACAAAGGAGATTGCTTGAAAAGGTAAATATTGAGCTACCATTCAAACAAGCCTACCCATTGCCGGGCCTATCGCCTGAGAGGATGAGAATCAAAAAGACACAGGCTGGGCTTCCCTGGTGGCGCAGTGGTTGAGAGTCCGCCTGCCGATGCAGGGGACACGAGTTCGTGCACTGGTTCGGGAAGATCCCACATGCCGCGGAGTGGCTGGGCCCGTGAGCCATGGCCGCTGAGCCTGCGCGTCCGGAGCCTGTGCTCCGCAACGGGAGAGGCCACAATAGTGAGAGGCCCGCGTACAGCAAAAAAACAAAAAAACAAAAAAAAAGAAAAAAAAAGACAGAGGCTGGCAATCCTGCACTCCGGCAATATTTACCATAGCCAGCACTTGGAAACAATGAAAATCTCCATCAACAGAGGAATGCACAAAGAAGTGGTCCATGTACACAACAGAATATGACTCCAATAAAAAAATATAAAATCAATTTAAAAGCAAACATAAGTGAGGAGACATCAGCATTTGGTGGTTTATACGGGTACTTTCCTCTCTAATTTATAACCAAGGAAAACCACTGGCAGGAAGGTCTGTTTCCTAGTTACCAGAGTGGGAAAAGCAGAAA
>NW_027640720.1:0-118485 GCF_949752795.1 Hyperoodon ampullatus | reverse complement strand
CCCTAACCCTAACCCTAACCCTAACCCTAACCCTAACCCTAACCCTAACCCTAACCCTAACCCTAACCCTAACCCTAACCCTAACCCTAACCCTAACCCTAACCCTAACCCTAACCCTAACCCTAACCCTAACCCTAACCCTAACCCTAACCCTAACCCTAACCCTAACCCAACCCTAACCCTAACCCTAACCCTAACCCTAACCCTAACCCTAACCCTAACCCTAACCCTAACCCTAACCCTAACCCTAACCCTAACCCTAACCCTAACCCTAACCCTAACCCTAACCCTAACCCTAACCCTAACCCTAACCCTAACCCTAACCCTAACCCTAACCCTAACCCTAACCCTAACCCTAACCCTAACCCTAACCCTAACCCTAACCCTAACCCTAACCCTAACCCTAACCCTAACCCTAACCCTAACCCTAACCCTAACCCTAACCCTAACCCTAACCCTAACCCTAACCCTAACCCTAACCCTAACCCTAACCCTAACCCTAACCCTAACCCTAACCCTAACCCTAACCCTAACCCTAACCCTAACCCTAACCCTAACCCTAACCCTAACCCTAACCCTAACCCTAACCCTAACCCTAACCCTAACCCTAACCCTAACCCTAACCCTAACCCTAACCCTAACCCTAACCCTAACCCTAACCCTAACCCTAACCCTAACCCTAACCCTAACCCTAACCCTAACCCTAACCCTAACCCTAACCCTAACCCTAACCCTAACCCTAACCCTAACCCTAACCCTAACCCTAACCCTAACCCTAACCCTAACCCTAACCCTAACCCTAACCCTAACCCTAACCCTAACCCTAACCCTAACCCTAACCCTAACCCTAACCCTAACCCTAACCCTAACCCTAACCCTAACCCTAACCCT
Organism: Hyperoodon ampullatus; assembly: GCF_949752795.1. Lineage (NCBI taxonomy): Eukaryota > Metazoa > Chordata > Mammalia > Artiodactyla > Ziphiidae > Hyperoodon > Hyperoodon ampullatus. The sequence continues at coordinate 117,594 of NW_027640720.1, read as the reverse complement.
AACCCTAACCCTAACCCTAACCCTAACCCTAACCCTAACCCTAACCCTAACCCTAACCCTAACCCTAACCCTAACCCTAACCCTAACCCTAACCCTAACCCTAACCCTAACCCTAACCCTAACCCTAACCCTAACCCTAACCCTAACCCTAACCCTAACCCTAACCCTAACCCTAACCCTAACCCTAACCCTAACCCTAACCCTAACCCTAACCCTAACCCTAACCCTAACCCTAACCCTAACCCTAACCCTAACCCTAACCCTAACCCTAACCCTAACCCTAACCCTAACCCTAACCCTAACCCTAACCCTAACCCTAACCCTAACCCTAACCCTAACCCTAACCCTAACCCTAACCCTAACCCTAACCCTAACCCTAACCCTAACCCTAACCCTAACCCTAACCCTAACCCTAACCCTAACCCTAACCCTAACCCTAACCCTAACCCTAACCCTAACCCTAACCCTAACCCTAACCCTAACCCTAACCCTAACCCTAACCCTAACCCTAACCCTAACCCTAACCCTAACCCTAACCCTAACCCTAACCCTAACCCTAACCCTAACCCTAACCCTAACCCTAACCCTAACCCTAACCCTAACCCTAACCCTAACCCTAACCCTAACCCTAACCCTAACCCTAACCCTAACCCTAACCCTAACCCTAACCCTAACCCTAACCCTAACCCTAACCCTAACCCTAACCCTAACCCTAACCCTAACCCTAACCCTAACCCTAACCCTAACCCTAACCCTAACCCTAACCCTAACCCTAACCCTAACCCTAACCCTAACCCTAACCCTAACCCTAACCCTAACCCTAACCCTAACCCTAACCCTAACCCTAACCCTAACCCTAACCCTAACCCTAACCCTAACCCTAACCCTAACCCTAACCCTAACCCTAACCCTAACCCTAACCCTAACCCTAACCCTAACCCTAACCCTAACCCTAACCCTAACCCTAACCCTAACCCTAACCCTAACCCTAACCCTAACCCTAACCCTAACCCTAACCCTAACCCTAACCCTAACCCTAACCCTAACCCTAACCCTAACCCTAACCCTAACCCTAACCCTAACCCTAACCCTAACCCTAACCCTAACCCTAACCCTAACCCTAACCCTAACCCTAACCCTAACCCTAACCCTAACCCTAACCCTAACCCTAACCCTAACCCTAACCCTAACCCTAACCCTAACCCTAACCCTAACCCTAACCCTAACCCTAACCCTAACCCTAACCCTAACCCTAACCCTAACCCTAACCCTAACCCTAACCCTAACCCTAACCCTAACCCTAACCCTAACCCTAACCCTAACCCTAACCCTAACCCTAACCCTAACCCTAACCCTAACCCTAACCCTAACCCTAACCCTAACCCTAACCCTAACCCTAACCCTAACCCTAACCCTAACCCTAACCCTAACCCTAACCCTAACCCTAACCCTAACCCTAACCCTAACCCTAACCCTAACCCTAACCCTAACCCTAACCCTAACCCTAACCCTAACCCTAACCCTAACCCTAACCCTAACCCTAACCCTAACCCTAACCCTAACCCTACCCTAACCCTAACCCTAACCCTAACCCTAACCCTAACCCTAACCCTAACCCTAACCCTAACCCTAACCCTAACCCTAACCCTAACCCTAACCCTAACCCTAACCCTAACCTAACCCTAACCCTAACCCTAACCCTAACCCTAACCCTAACCCTAACCCTAACCCTAACCCTAACCCTAACCCTAACCCTAACCCTAACCCTAACCCTAACCCTAACCCTAACCCTAACCCTAACCTAACCCTAACCCTAACCCTAACCCTAACCCTAACCCTAACCCTAACCCTAACCCTAACCCTAACCCTAACCCTAACCCTAACCCTAACCCTAACCCTAACCCTAACCCTAACCCTAACCCTAACCCTAACCCTAACCCTAACCCTAACCCTAACCCTAACCCTAACCCTAACCCTAACCCTAACCCTAACCCTAACCCTAACCCTAACCCTAACCCTAACCCTAACCCTAACCCTAACCCTAACCCTAACCCTAACCCTAACCCTAACCCTAACCCTAACCCTAACCCTAACCCTAACCCTAACCTAACCCTAACCCTAACCCTAACCCTAACCCTAACCCTAACCCTAACCCTAACCCTAACCCTAACCCTAACCCTAACCCTAACCCTAACCCTAACCCTAACCCTAACCCTAACCCTAACCCTAACCCTAACCCTAACCCTAACCCTAACCCTAACCCTAACCCTAACCCTAACCCTAACCCTAACCCTAACCCTAACCCTAACCCTAACCCTAACCCTAACCCTAACCCTAACCCTAACCCTAACCCTAACCCTAACCCTAACCCTAACCCTAACCCTAACCCTAACCCTAACCCTAACCCTAACCCTAACCCTAACCCGACCCTAGCACGTGTCCGCACCCTCGCCTGTGCCCTCAGCCTTGCCGTTCCCTAACCCTAACCCTAGCCCGGATCGGAAACCCACCGGCAGCCCCACACCTTAGCCTCCGCCGTACCCTCATCCTAATCCGTACGCGGACACTGACCCGCGCGTCCGCACGTGCCCCGACCCTAGCACGTGTCCGCACCCTCACCTGTGCCCTCAGCCTTGCCGTTCCCTAACCCTAACCCTAGCCCTGAACGGAAACCCACCGGCAGCCCCATACTTTAGCCTCCGCCGTAACCTCATCCTAATCCGTACGCGGACACTGACCCGCGCGTCCGCACGAGCCCCGACCCTAGCACGTGTCCGCACCCTCACCTGTGCCCTCAGCCTTGCCGTTCCCTAACCCTAACCCTAGCCCGGAACGGAAACCCACGGGCAGCCCTACACCTTAGCCTCCGCCGTACCCTCATCCTAATCCGTACGCGGACACTGACCCGCGCGTCCGCACGTGCCACGACCCTAGCACGTGTCCGCACCCTCGCCTGTGCCCTCAGCCTTGCCGTTCCCTAACCCTAACCCTAGCCCGGAACGGAAACCCACCGGCAGCCCCACACCTTAGGCTCCGCCGTACCCTCATCCTAATCCGTACGCGGACACTGACTCGCGCGTCCGCACGTGCCACGACACTAGCACGTGTCCGCACCCTCACCTGTGCCCTCAGCCTTGCCGTTCCCTAACCCTAACCCTAGCCCGGAAGGGAAACCCACCGGCAGCCCCACACCTTAGCCTCCGCCGTACCCTCATCCTAATCCGTACGCGGACACTGACCCGCGCGTCCGCACGTGCCCCGACCCTAGCACGTGTCCGCACCCTCACCTGTGCCCTCAGCCTTGCCGTTACTTAACCCTAACCCTAGCCCGGAACGGAAACCCACCGGCAGCCCCACACCTTAGCCTCCGCCGTACCCTCATCCTAATCCGTACGCGGACACTGACCCGCGCGTCCGCACGTGCACCGACCCTAGCACGTGTCCGCACCCTCACCTGTGGCCTCAGCCTTGCCGTTCCCTAACCCTAACCCTAGTCCGGAATGGAAACCCACCGGCAGCCCCACACCTTAGCCTCCGCCGTACCCTCATCCTAATCCGTACGCGGACACTGACCCGCGCGTCCGCACGAGCCCCGACCCTAGCACGTGTCCGCACCCTCACCTGTGCCCTCAGCCTTACAGTTCCCTAACCCTAACCCTAGCCCGGAAGGGAAACCCACCGGCAGCCCCACACCTTAGCCTCCGCCGTACCCTCATCCTAATCCGTACGTGGACACTGAACCGCGCGTCCGCACATGCCCCGACCCTAGCACGTGTCCACACCCTCACCTCTGCCCTCAGCCTTGCCGTTCCCTAACCCTAACCCAAGCCCGGAACGGAAACCCACCGGCAGCCCCACACCTTAGCCTCCGCCGTACGCTCATCCTAATCCGTACGTGGACACTGAACCGCGCGTCCACACATGCCCCGAGCCTAGCACGTGTCCACACCCTCACCTCTGCCCTCAGCCTTGCCGTTCCCTAACCCTAACCCTAGCCCGGAACGGAAACCCACCGGCAGCCCCACACCTTAGCCTCCGCCGTACCCTCATCCTAATCCGTACGCGGACACTGACTCGCGCGTCCGAACGTGCCACGACCATAGCACGTGTCCGCACACTCGCCTGTGCCCTCAGCCTTGCCATTCCCTAACCCTAACCCTAGCCCGGAACGGAAACACACCGGCAGCCCCACACCTTAGCCTCCGCCGTACCCTCATCCTAATCCGTACGCGGACACTGACCCGCGCGTCCGCACGTGCCCCGACCCTAGCACGTGTCCGCACCCTCGCCTGTGCCCTCAGCCTTGCCGTTCCCTAACCCTAACCCTAGCCCGGAACGGAAACCCACCGGCAGCCCCACACCTTAGCCTCCGCCGTACCCTCATCCTAATCCGTACGCGGACACTGACCCGCGTGTCCGCACGTGCCCCGACCCTAGAACGTGTCCGTACCCTCGCCTGTTCCCTCAGCCTTGCCGTTCCCTAACCCTAACCCTAGCCCGGAACGGAAACACACCGGCAGCCCCACACCTTAGCCTCCGCCGTACCCTCATCCTAATCCGTACGCGGACACTGACCCGCGCGTCCGCACGTGCCCCGACCCTAGCACGTGTCCGCACCCTCGCCTGTGCCCTCAGCCTTGCCGTTCCCTAACCCTAACCCTAGCACGGAAGGGAAACCCACCAGCAGCCCCACACCTTAGCCTCCGCCGTACCCTCATCCTAATCCGTACGCGGACACTGACCCGCGCGTCCGCACGTGCCCCGACCCTAGCACGTGTTCGCACCCTCACCTGTGCCCTCAGCCTTGCCGTACCCTAACCCTAACCCTAGCCCGGAACGGAAACCCACCGGCAGCCCCACACCTTAGCCTCCGCCGTACCCTCATCCTAATCCTTACGCGGACACTGACCCGCGCGTCCGCGCGTGCCCCGACCCTAGCACGTGTCCGCACCCTCACCTGTGCCCTCAGCCTTGCCGTTCCCTAACCCTAACCCTAGCCCGGAACGGAAACCCACCGGCAGCCCCACACCTTAGCCTCCGCCGTACGCTCATCCTAATCCGTACGCGGACACTGACCCGCGCGTCCGCACGTGCCCCGACCCTAGCACGTGTCCTCACCCTCACCTGTGACCTCAGCTTTGCCGTTCCCTAACCCTAACCCTAGCCCGGAACGGAAACCCACCGGCAGCCACACACCTTAGCCTCCGCCGTAACCTCATCCTAATCCGTACGCGGACACTGACCCGCGCGTCCGCACGTGCCCCAACCCTAGCACGTGTCCGCACCCTCACCTGTGCCCTCAGCCTTGCCGTTCCCTAACCCTAACCCTAGCCCTGAACGGAAACCCACCGGCAGCGCCACACTTTAGCCTCCGCCATACCCTCGTCCTAATCCGTACGCGGACACTGACCCGCGCGTCCGCACGAGCCCCGACCCTAGCACGTGTCCACACCCTCACCTGTGCCCTCAGCCTTGCCGTTCCCTAACCCTAACCCTAGCCCGGAACGGAAACCCACGGGCAGCCCCACACCTTAGCCTCCGCCGTACCCTCATCCTAATCCGTACGCGGACACTGACCCGCGCGTCCGCACGTGCCCCGACCCTAGCACGTGTCCGCACCCTCACCTGTGCCCTCAGCCTTGCCGTACCCTAACCCTAACCCTAGCCCGGAACGGAAACCCACCGGCAGCCCCACACCTTAGCCTCCGCCGTACCCTCATCCTAATCCTTACGCGGACACTGACCCGCGCGTCCGCGCGTGCCCCGACCCTAGCACGTGTCCGCACCCTCACCTGTGCCCTCAGCCTTGCCGTTCCCTAACCCTAACCCTAGCCCGGAACGGAAACCCACCGGCAGCCCCACACCTTAGCCTCCGCCGTACGCTCATCCTAATCCGTACGCAGACACTGACCCGCGCGTCCGCACGTGCCCCGACCCTAGCACGTGTCCTCACCCTCACCTGTGACCTCAGCTTTGCCGTTCCCTAACCCTAACCCTAGCCCGGAACGGAAACCCACGGGCAGCCCCACACCTTAGCCTCCGCCGTACCCTCATCCTAATCCGTACGCGGACACTGACCCGCGCGTCCGCACGTGCCACGACCCTAGCACGTGTCCGCACCCTCGCCTGTGCCCTCAGCCTTGCCGTTCCCTAACCCTAACCCTAGCCCGGAACGGAAACCCACCGGCAGCCCCACACCTTAGCCTCCGCCGTACCCTCATCCTAATCCGTACGCAGACACTGACCCGCGCCTCCGCCCGAGCCCCGACCTTAGCACGTGTCCGCACCCTCGCCTGTGCCCTCAGCCTTGCCGTTCCCTAACCCTAACCCTAGCCCGGATCGGAAACCCACCGGCAGCCCCACACCTTAGCCTCCGCCGTACCCTCATCCTAATCCGTACGCGGACACTGACCCGCGCGTCCGCACGTGCCCCGACCCTAGCACGTGTCCGCACCCTCACCTGTGCCCTCAGCCTTGCCGTTCCCTAACCCTAACCCTAGCCCTGAACGGAAACCCACCGGCAGCCCCATACTTTAGCCTCCGCCGTACCCTCATCCTAATCCGTACGCGGACACTGACCCGCGCGTCCGCACGAGCCCCGACCCTAGCACGTGTCCGCACCCTCACCTGTGCCCTCAGCCTTGCCGTTCCCTAACCCTAACCCTAGCCCGGAACGGAAACCCACAGGCAGCCCCACACCTTAGCCTCCGCCGTACCCTCATCCTAATCCGTACGCGGACACTGACCCGCGCGTCCGCACGTGCCACGACCCTAGCACGTGTCCGCACCCTCGCCTGTGCCCTCAGCCTTGCCGTTCCCTAACCCTAACCCTAGCCCGGAACGGAAACCCACCGGCAGCCCCACACCTTAGCCTCCGCCGTACCCTCATCCTAATCCGTACGCGGACACTGACCCGCGCGTCCGCACGTGCCACGACACTAGCACGTGTCCGCACCCTCACCTGTGCCCTCAGCCTTGCCGTTCCCTAACCCTAACCCTAGCCCGGAAGGGAAACCCACCGGCAGCCCCACACCTTAGCCTCCGCCGTACCCTCATCCTAATCCGTACGCGGACACTGACCCGCGCGTCCGCACGTGCCCCGACCCTAGCACGTGTCCGCACCCTCACCTGTGCCCTCAGCCTTGCCGTTCCTTAACCCTAACCCTAGCCCGGAACGGAAACCCACCGGCAGCCCCACACCTTAGCCTCCGCCGTACCCTCATCCTAATCCGTACGCGGACACTGACCCGCGCGTCCGCACGTGCACCGACCCTAGCACGTGTCCGCACCCTGACCTGTGGCCTCAGCCTTGCCGTTCCCTAACCCTAACCCTAGTCCGGAACGGAAACCCACCGGCAGCCCCACACCTTAGCCTCCGCCGTACCCTCATCCTAATCCGTACGCGGACACTGACCCGCGCGTCCGCACGAGCCCCGACCCTAGCACGTGTCCGCACCCTCACCTGTGCCTTCAGCCTTACCGTTCCCTAACCCTAACCCTAGCCCGGAAGGGAAACCCACCGGCAGCCCCACACCTTAGCCTCCGCCGTACCCTCATCCTAATCCGTACGTGGACACTGACCCACGTGTCCGCACGTGCCCCGAACCTAGAACGTGTCCGCACCCTCGCCTGTGCTCTCAGCCTTGCCGTTCCCTCACCCTAACCCTAGCCCGGAACGGAAACACACCGGCAGCCCCACACCTTAGCCTCCGCCGTACCCTCATCCTAATCCGTACGCGGACACTGACACGCGCGTCCGCACGTGCCCCGACCCTAGCACGTGTCCGCACCCTCGCCTGTTCCCTCAGCCTTGCCGTTCCCTAACCCTAACCCTAGCACGGAAGGGAAACCCACCGGCAGCCCCACACCTTAGCCTCCGCCGTACCCTCATCCTAATCCGTACGCGGACACTGACCCGCGCGTCCGCACGTGCCCCGACCCTAGCACGTGTCCGCACCCTCACCTGTGCCCTCAGCCTTGCCGTTCCCTAACCCTAACCCTAGCCCGGAACGGAAACCCACCGGCAGCCCCACACCTTAGCCTCCGCCGTACCCTCATCCTAATCCTTACGTGGACACTGACCCGCGCGTCCGCGCGTGCCCCGACCCTAGCACGTGTCCGCACCCTCACCTGTGCCCTCAGCCTTGCCGTTCCCTAACCCTAACCCTAGCCCGGAACGGAAACCCACCGGCAGCCCCACACCTTAGCCTCCGCCGTACCCTCATCCTAATCCGTACGTGGACACTGAACCGCGCGTCCGCACATGCCCCGACCCTAGCACGTGTCCACACCCTCACCTCTGCCCTCAGCCTTGCCGTTCCCTAACCCTAACCCAAGCCCGGAACGGAAACCCACCGGCAGCCCCACACCTTAGCCTCCGCCGTACCCTCATCCTAACCCGTACGCGGACACTGACACGCGCGTCCGCACGTGCCCCGACCCTAGCACGTGTCCGCACCCTCACCTGTGCCCTCAGCCTTGCCGTTCCCTAACCCTAACCCTAGCCCTGAACGGAAACCCAACGGCAGCCCCACACTTTAGCCTCCTCCGTACCCTCATCCTAATCCGTACGCGGACACTGACCCGCGCGTCCGCACGAGCCCCGACCCTAGCACGTGTCCGCACCCTCACCTGTGCCCTCAGCCTTGCCGTTCCTTAACCCTAACCCTAGCCCGGAACGGAAACCCACCGGCAGTCCCACACCTTAGCCTCCGCCGTACCCTCATCCTAATCCGTACGCGGACACTGACCCGCGCGTCCGCACGTGCCCCGACCCTAGCACGTGTCCGCACCCTCACCTGTGCCCTCAGCCTTGCCGTTCCCTAACCCTAACCCTAGCCCGGAACGGAAACCCACCGGCAGCCCCACACCTTAGCCTCCGCCGTACCTTCATCCTAATCTGTACGCGGACACTGACCCGCGCGTCCGCACGAGCCCCGACCCTAGCACGTGTCCGCACCCTCACCTGTGCCCTCAGCCTTGCCATTCCCTAACCCTAACCCTAGCCCGGAAGGGAAACCCACCGGCAGCCCCACACATTAGCCTCCGCCGTACCCTCATCCTAATCCGTACGCGGACACTGACCCGCGCGTCCGCACGTGCCATGACCCTAGCACGTGTCCGCACCCTCGCCTGTGCCCTCAGCCTTGCCGTTCCCTAACCCTAACCCTAGCCTGGAAGGGAAACCCACCGGCAGCCCTACACCTTACTCTCCGCCGTACCCTCATCCTAATCTGTACGCGGACACTGACCCGCGTGTCCGCACGTGCCCCGACCCTAGCACGTGTCCGCACCCTCGCCTGTGCCCTCAGCCTTGCCGTTCCCTAACCCTAACCCTAGCCCGGAAGGGAAACCCACCGGCTGCCCCACACCTAAGCCTCCGCCGTACCCTCATCCTAATCCGTACGCGGACACTGACCCGCGCGTCCGCACATGCCCCGACCCTAGCACGTGTCCGCACCCTCGCCTGTGCCCTCAGCCTTGCCGTTCCCTAACCCTAACCCTAGCCCGGAACGGAAACCCACCGGCAGCCCCACACCTTAGCCTCCGCCGTACCCTCATCCTAATCCGTAGCCGGACACTGACCCGCGCGTCCGCACGTGCCCCGACCCTAGCACGTGTCCGCACCCTCGCCTGTGCCCTCAGCCTTGCCGTTCCCTAACCCAAACCCTAGCCCGGAACGGAAACCCACCGGCAGCCCCACAACTTAGCCTCCGCCGTACCCTCATCCTAATCCGTACGCGGACAATGACCCGCGCGTCCGCACGTGCTCCGACCCTAGCACGTGTCCGCACCCTCACCTGTGCCCTCAGCCTTGCCGTTCCCTAACCCTAACCCTAGCCCGGAACGGAAACCCACCGGCAGCCCCACACCTTAGCCTCCGCCGTACCCTCATCCTAATCCTTACGCGGACACTGACCCGCGCGTCCGCGCGTGCCCCGACCCTAGCACGTGTCCTCACCCTCACCTGTGCCCTCAGCCTTGCCGTTCCCTAACCCTAACCCTAGCCCGGAACAGAAACCCACCGGCAGCCACACACCTTAGCCTCCGCCTTAACCTCATCCTAATCCGTACGCGGACACTGACCCGCGCGTCCGCACGTGCCCCAACCCTAGCACGTGTCCGCACCCTCACCTGTGCCCTCAGCCTTGCCGTTCCCTAACCCTAACCCTAGCCCTGAACGGAAACCCACCGGCAGCCCCACACTTTAGCCTCCGCCATACCTTCGTCCTAATCCGTACGCGGACACTGACCCGCGCGTCCGCACGAGCCCCGACCCTAGCACGTGTCCGCACCCTCACCTGTGCCCTCAGCCTTGCCGTTCCCTAACCCTAACCCTAGCCCGGAACGGAAACCCACCGGCAGCCCCACACCTTAGCCTCCGCCGTACCCTCATCCTAATCCGTACGCGGACACTGACCCACGCGTCCTCACGTGCCACGACCCTAGCACGTGTCCGCACCCTCACCTGTGCCCTCAGACTTGCCGTTCCCTAACCCTAACCCTAGCCCGGAAGGGAAACCCACCGGCAGCCCCACACCTTAGCCTCCGCCGTACCCTCATCCTAATCCGTACGCGGACACTGACCCACGCGTCCGCACGTGTCCCGACCCTAGCACGTGTCCGCACCCTCACCTGTGCCCTCAGCCTTGCCGTTCCTTAACCCTAACCCTAGCCCGGAACGGAAACCCACCGGCAGCCCCACACCTTAGCCTCCGCCGTACCCTCATCCTAATCCTTACGCGGACACTGACCCGCGCGTCCGCGCGTGCCCCGACCCTAGCACGTGTCCTCACCCTCACCTGTGCCCTCAGCCTTGCCGTTCCCTAACCCTAACCCTAGCCCGGAACAGAAACCCACCGGCAGCCACACACCTTAGCCTCCGCCTTAACCTCATCCTAATCCGTACGCGGACACTGACCCGCGCGTCCGCACGTGCCCCAACCCTAGCACGTGTCCGCACCCTCACCTGTGCCCTCAGCCTTGCCGTTCCCTAACCCTAACCCTAGCCCTGAACGGAAACCCACCGGCAGCCCCACACTTTAGCCTCCGCCATACCTTCGTCCTAATCCGTACGCGGACACTGACCCGCGCGTCCGCACGAGCCCCGACCCTAGCACGTGTCCGCACCCTCACCTGTGCCCTCAGCCTTGCCGTTCCCTAACCCTAACCCTAGCCCGGAACGGAAACCCACCGGCAGCCCCACACCTTAGCCTCCGCCGTACCCTCATCCTAATCCGTACGCGGACACTGACCCACGCGTCCTCACGTGCCACGACCCTAGCACGTGTCCGCACCCTCACCTGTGCCCTCAGACTTGCCGTTCCCTAACCCTAACCCTAGCCCGGAAGGGAAACCCACCGGCAGCCCCACACCTTAGCCTCCGCCGTACCCTCATCCTAATCCGTACGCGGACACTGACCCACGCGTCCGCACGTGTCCCGACCCTAGCACGTGTCCGCACCCTCACCTGTGCCCTCAGCCTTGCCGTTCCTTAACCCTAACCCTAGCCCGGAACGGAAACCCACCGGCAGCCCCACACCTTAGCCTCCGCCGTACCCTCATCCTAATCCGTACGCGGACACTGACCCGCGCGTCCGCACGTGCCCCGACCCTAGCACGTGTCCGCACCCTCGCCTGTGCCCTCAGCCTTGCCGTTCCCTAACCCTAACCCTAGCCCGGAACGGAAACCCACCGGCAGCCCCACACCTTAGCCTCCGCCGTACCCTCATCCTAATCCGTACGCGGACACTGACTCGCGCGTCCGAACGTGCCACGACCATAGCACGTGTCCGCACACTCGCCTGTGCCCTCAGCCTTGCCATTCCCTAACCCTAACCCTAGCCCGGAACGGAAACCCACCGGCAGCCCCACACCTTAGCCTCCGCCGTACCCTCATCCTAATCCGTACGCGGACACTGACCCGCGCGTCCGCACGTGCCCCGACCCTAGCACGTGTCCGCACCCTCACCTGTGCCCTCAGCCTTGCCGTTCCTTAACCCTAACCCTAGCCCGGAACGGAAACCCACCGGCAGCCCCACACCTTAGCCTCCGCCGTACCCTCATCCTAATCCGTACGCGGACACTGACCCGCGTGTCCGCACGTGCCCCGACCCTAGAACGTGTCCGCACCCTCGCCTGTTCCCTCAGCCTTGCCGTTCCCTAACCCTAACCCTAGCCCAGAACGGAAACACACCGGCAGCCCCACACCTTAGCCTCCGCCGTACCCTCATCCTAATCCGTACGCGGACACTGACCCGCGCGTCCGCACGTGCCCCGACCCTAGCACGTGTCCGCACCCTCGCCTGTGCCCTCAGCCTTGCCGTTCCCTAACCCTAACCCTAGCACGGAAGGGAAACCCACCGGCAGCCCCACACCTTAGCCTCCGCCGTACCCTCATCCTAATCCGTACGCGGACACTGACCCGCGCGTCCGCACGTGCCCCGACCCTAGCACGTGTCCGCACCCTCACCTGTGCCCTCAGCCTTGCCGTTCCCTAACCCTAACCCTAGCCCGGAACGGAAACCCACCGGCAGCCCCACACCTTAGCCTCCGCCGTACCCTCATCCTAATCCTTACGCGGACACTGACCCGCGCGTCCGCGCGTGCCCCGACCCTAGCACGTGTCCGCACCCTCACCTGTGCCCTCAGCCTTGCCGTTCCCTAACCCTAACCCTAGCCCGGAACAGAAACCCACCGGCAGCCCCACACCTTAGCCTCCGCCGTACGCTCATCCTAATCCGTACGCGGACACTGACCCGCGCGTCCGCACGTGCCCCGACCCTAGCACGTGTCCTCACCCTCACCTGTGCCCTCAGCCTTGCCGTTCCCTAACCCTAACCCTAGCCCGGAACGGAAACCCACCGGCAGCCACACACCTTAGCCTCCGCCGTAACCTCATCCTAATCCGTACGCGGACACTGACCCGCGCGTCCGCACGTGCCCCAACCCTAGCACGTGTCCGCACCCTCACCTGTGCCCTCAGCCTTGCCGTTCCCTAACCCTAACCCTAGCCCTGAACGGAAACCCACCGGCAGCCCCACACTTTAGCCTCCGCCATACCCTCGTCCTAATCCGTACGCGGACACTGACCCGCGCGTCCGCACGAGCCCCGACCCTAGCATGTGTCCGCACCCTCACCTGTGCCCTCAGCCTTGCCGTTCCCTAACCCTAACCCTAGCCCGGAACGGAAACCCACGGGCAGCCCCACACCTTAGCCTCCGCCGTACCCTCATCCTAATCCGTACGCGGACACTGACCCGCGCGTCCGCACGAGCCCCGACCCTAGCACGTGTCCGCACCCTCACCTGTGCCTTCAGCCTTACCGTTCCCTAACCCTAACCCTAGCCCGGAAGGGAAACAGACCGGCAGCCCCACACCTTAGCCTCCGCCGTACCCTCATCCTAATCCGTACGCGGACACTGACCCGCGTGTCCGCACGTGCCCCGACCCTAGAACGTGTCCGCACCCTCGCCTGTGCCCTCAGCCTTGCCGTTCCCTAACCCTAACCCTAGCCCGGAACGGAAACACACCGGCAGCCCCACACCTTAGCCTCCGCCGTACCCTCATCCTAATCCGTACGCGGACACTGACACGCGCGTCCGCACGTGCCCCGACCCTAGCACGTGTCCGCACCCTCGCCTGTGCCCTCAGCCTTGCCGTTCCCTAACCCTAACCCTAGCACGGAAGGGAAACCCACCGGCAGCCCCACACCTTAGCCTCCGCCGTACCCTCATCCTAATCCGTACGCGGACACTGACACGCGCGTCCGCACGTGCCCCGACCCTAGCACGTGTCCGCACCCTCACCTGTGCCCTCAGCCTTGCCGTTCCCTAACCCTAACCCTAGCCCGGAACGGAAACCCACCGGCAGTCCCACACCTTAGCCTCCGCCGTACCCTCATCCTAATCCGTACGCGGACACTGACCCGCGCGTCCGCACGTGCCCCGACCCTAGCACGTGTCCGCACCCTCACCTGTGCCCTCAGCCTTGCCGTTCCCTAACCCTAACCCTAGCCCGGAACGGAAACCCACCGGCAGCCCCACACCTTAGCCTCCGGCGTACCCTCTTCCTAATCCGTACGCGGACACTGACCCGCGCGTCCGCACGTGCCACGACCCTAGCACGTGTCCGCACCCTCGCCTGTGCCCTCAGCATTGCCGTTCCCTAACCCTAACCCTAGCCCGGAACGGAAACCCACCGGCAGCCCCACACCTTAGCCTCCGCCGTAACCTCATCCTAATCCGTACGCAGACACTGACCCGCGCCTCCGCCCGAGCCCCGACCTTAGCACGTGTCCGCACCCTCGCCTGTGCCCTCAGCCTTGCCGTTCCCTAACCCTAACCCTAGCCCGGATCGGAAACCCACCGGCAGCCCCACACCTTAGCCTCCGCCGTACCCTCATCCTAATCCGTACACGGACACTGACCCGCGCGTCCGCACGTGCCCCGACCCTATCACGTGTCCGCACCCTCACCTGTGCCCTCAGCCTTGCCGTTCCCTAACCCTAACCCTAGCCCTGAACGGAAACCCACCGGCAGCCCCATACTTTAGCCTCCGCCGTACCCTCATCCTAATCCGTACGCGGACACTGACCCGCGCGTCCGCACGAGCCCCGACCCTAGCACGTGTCCGCACCCTCACCTGTGCCCTCAGCCTTGCCGTTCCCTAACCCTAACCCTAGCCCGGAACGGAAACCCACGGGCAGCCCCACACCTTAGCCTCCGCCGTACCCTCATCCTAATCCGTACGCGGACACTGACCCGCGCGTCCGCACGTGCCACGACCCTAGCACGTGTCCGCACCCTCGCCTGTGCCCTCAGCCTTGCCGTTCCCTAACCCTAACCCTAGCCCGGAACGGAAACCCACCGGCAGCCCCACACCTTAGGCTCCGGCGTACCCTCATCCTAATCCGTACGCGGACACTGACTCGCGCGTCCGCACGTGCCACGACACTAGCACGTGTCCGCACCCTCACCTGTGCCCTCAGCCTTGCCGTTCCCTAACCCTAACCCTAGCCCGGAAGGGAAACCCACCGGCAGCCCCACACCTTAGCCTCCACCGTACCCTCATCCTAATCCGTACGCGGACACTGACCCGCGTGTCCGCACGTGCCCCGACCCTAGCACGTGTCCGCACCCTCACCTGTGCCCTCAGCCTTGCCGTTACTTAACCCTAACCCTAGCCCGGAACGGAAACCCACCGGCAGCCCCACACCTTAGCCTCCGCCGTACCCTCATCCTAATCCGTACGCGGACACTGACCCGCGCGTCCGCACGTGCACCGACCCTAGCACGTGTCCGCACCCTGACCTGTGGCCTCAGCCTTGCCGTTCCCTAACCCTAACCCTAGTCCGGAACGGAAACCCACCGGCAGCCCCACACCTTAGCCTCCGCCGTACCCTCATCCTAATCCGTACGCGGACACTGACCCGCGCGTCCGCACGAGCCCCGACCCTAGCACGTGTCCGCAACCTCACCTGTGCCCTCAGCCTTACCGTTCCCTAACCCTAACCCTAGCCCGTAAGGGAAACCCACCGGCAGCCCCACACCTTAGCCTCAGCCGTACCCTCATCCTAATCCGTACGCGGACACTGACCCACGTGTCCGCACGTGCCCCGACCCTAGAACGTGTCCGCACCCTCGCCTGTGCCCTCAGCCTTGCCGTTCCCTAACCCTAACCCTAGCCCAGAACGGAAACACACCGGCAGCCCCACACCTTAGCCTCCGCCGTACCCTCATCCTAATCCGTACGCGGACACTGACACGCGCGTCCGCACGTGCCCCGACCCTAGCACGTGTCCGCACCCTCGCCTGTGCCCTCAGCCTTGCCGTTCCCTAACCCTAACCCTAGCACGGAAGGGAAAGCCACCGGCAGCCCCACACCTTAGCCTCCGCCGTACCCTCATCCTAATCCGTACGCGGACACTGACCCGCGCGTCCGCACGTGCCCCGACCCTAGCACGTGTCCGCACCCTCACCTGTGCCCTCAGCCTTGCCGTTCCCTAACCCTAACCCTAGCCCGGAACGGAAACCCACCGGCAGCCCCACACCTTAGCCTCCGCCGTACCCTCATCCTAATCCTTACGTGGACACTGACCCACGCGTCCGCGCGTGCCCCGACCCTAGCACGTGTCCGCACCCTCACCTGTGCCCTCAGCCTTGCCGTTCCCTAAACCTAACCCTAGCCCGGAACGGAAACCCACCGGCAGCCCCACACCTTAGCCTCCGCCGTACCCTCATCCTAATCCTTACGTGGACACTGACCCGCGCGTCCGCGCGTGCCCCGACCCTAGCACGTGTCCGCACCCTCACCTGTGCCCTCAGCCTTGCCGTTCCCTAACCCTAACCCTAGCCCGGAACGGAAACCCACCGGCAGCCCCACACCTTAGCCTCCGCCGTACCCTCATCCTAATCCGTACGTGGACACTGAACCGCGCGTCCGCACATGCCCCGACCCTAGCACGTGTCCACACCCTCACCTCTGCCCTCAGCCTTGCCGTTCCCTAACCCTAACCCAAGCCCGGAACGGAAACCCACCAGCAGCCTCACACCTTAGCCTCCGCCGTACGCTCATCCTAATCCGTACGTGGACACTGAACCGCGCGTCCGCACATGCCCCGAGCCTAGCACGTGTCCACACCCTCACCTCTGCCCTCAGCCTTGCCGTTCCCTAACCCTAACCCTAGCCCGGAACGGAAACCCACCGGCAGCCCCACACCTTAGCCTCCGCCGTACCCTCATCCTAATCCGTACGCGGACACTGACCCGCGCGTCCGCACGTGCCACGACCCTAGCACGTGTCCGCACCCTCGCCTGTGCCCTCAGCCTTGCCGTTCCCTAACCCTAACCCTAGCCCGGAACGGAAACCCACCGGCAGCCCCACACCTTAGCCTCCGCCGTACCCTCATCCTAATCCGTACGCAGACACTGACCCGCGCCTCCGCCCGAGCCCCGACCTTAGAACGTGTCCGCACCCTCGCCTGTGCCCTCAGCCTTGCCGTTCCCTAACCCTAACCCTAGCCCGGATCGGAAACCCACCGGCAGCCCCACACCTTAGCCTCCGCCGTACCCTCATCCTAATCCGTACGCGGACACTGACCCGCGCGTCCGCACGTGCCCCGACCCTAGCACGTGTCCGCACCCTCACCTGTGCCCTCAGCCTTGCCGTTCCCTAACCCTAACCCTAGCCCTGAACGGAAACCCACCGGCAGCCCCATACTTTAGCCTCCGCCGTAACCTCATCCTAATCCGTACGCGGACACTGACCCGCGCGTCCGCACGAGCCCCGACCCTAGCACGTGTCCGCACCCTCACCTGTGCCCTCAGCCTTGCCGTTCCCTAACCCTAACCCTAGCCCGGAACGGAAACCCACGGGCAGCCCTACACCTTAGCCTCCGCCGTACCCTCATCCTAATCCGTACGCGGACACTGACCCGCGCGTCCGCGCGTGCCACGACCCTAGCACGTGTCCGCACCCTCGCCTGTGCCCTCAGCCTTGCCGTTCCCTAACCCTAACCCTAGCCCGGAACGGAAACCCACCGGCAGCCCCACACCTTAGCCTCCGCCGTACCCTCATCCTAATCCTTACGTGGACACTGACCCGCGCGTCCGCGCGTGCCCCGACCCTAGCACGTGTCCGCACCCTCACCTGTGCCCTCAGCCTTGCCGTTCCCTAACCCTAACCCTAGCCCGGAACGGAAACCCACCGGCAGCCCCACACCTTAGCCTCCGCCGTACCCTCATCCTAATCCGTACGTGGACACTGAACCGCGCGTCCGCACATGCCCCGACCCTAGCACGTGTCCACACCCTCACCTCTGCCCTCAGCCTTGCCGTTCCCTAACCCTAAGCCAAGCCCGGAACGGAAACCCACCGGCAGCCCCACACCTTAGCCTCCGCCGTACGCTCATCCTAATCCGTACGTGGACACTGAACCGCGCGTCCACACATGCCCCGAGCCTAGCACGTGTCCACACCCTCACCTCTGCCCTCAGCCTTGCCGTTCCCTAACCCTAACCCTAGCCCGGAACGGAAACACACCGGCAGCCCCACACCTTAGCCTCCGCCGTACCCTCATCCTAATCCGTATGCGGACACTGACTCGCGCGTCCGAACGTGCCACGACCATAGCACGTGTCCGCACACTCGCCTGTGCCCTCAGCCTTGCCATTCCCTAACCCTAACCCTAGCCCGGAACGGAAACACACCGGCAGCCCCACACCTTAGCCTCCGCCGTACCCTCATCCTAATCCGTACGCGGACACTGACCCGCGCGTCCGCACGTGCCCCGACCCTAGCACGTGTCCGCACCCTCGCCTGTGCCATCAGCCTTGCCATTCCCTAACCCTAACCCTAGCCCGGAACGGAAACCCACCGGCAGCCCCACACCTTAGCCTCCGCCGTACCCTCATCCTAATCCGTACGCGGACACTGACCCGCGTGTCCGCACGTGCCCCGACCCTAGAACGTGTCCGCACCCTCGCCTGTTCCCTCAGCCTTGCTTTTCCCTAACCCTAACCCTAGCCCGGAACGGAAACACACCGGCAGCCCCACACCTTAGCCTCCGCCGTACCCTCATCCTAATCCGTACGCGGACACTGACCCGCGCGTCCGCACGTGCCCCGACCCTAGCACGTGTCCGCACCCTCGCCTGTGCCCTCAGCCTTGCCGTTCCCTAACCCTAACCCTAGCACGGAAGGGAAACCCACCAGCAGCCCCACACCTTAGCCTCCGCCGTACCCTCATCCTAATCCGTACGCGGACACTGACCCGCGCGTCCGCACGTGCCCCGACCCTAGCACGTGTCCACACCCTCACCTCTGCCCTCAGCCTTGCCGTTCCCTAACCCTAACCCAAGCCCGGAACGGAAACCCACCGGCAGCCCCACACCTTAGCCTCCGCCGTACCCTCATCCTAATCCTTACGTGGACACTGACCCGCGCGTCCGCACGTGCCCCGACCCTAGCACGTGTCCGCACCCTCGCCTGTTCCCTCAGCCTTGCCGTTCCCTAACCCTAACCCTAGCCCGGAACGGAAACACACCGGCAGCCCCACACCTTAGCCTCCGCCGTACCCTCATCCTAATCCGTACGCGGACACTGACCCGCGCGTCCGCACGTGCCCCGACCCTAGCACGTGTCCGCACCCTCGCCTGTGCCCTCAGCCTTGCCGTTCCCTAACCCTAACCCTAGCCCGGAACGGAAACCCACCGGCAACCCCACACCTTAGCCTCCGCCGTACCCTCATCCTAATCCGTACGTGGACACTGAACCGCGCGTCCGCACATGCCCCGACCCTAGCACGTGTCCACACCCTCACCTCTGCCCTCAGCCTTGCCGTTCCCTAACCCTAACCCAAGCCCGGAACGGAAACCCACCGGCAGCCTCACACCTTAGCCTCCGCCGTACGCTCATCCTAATCCGTACGTGGACACTGAACCGCGCGTCCGCACATGCCCCGAGCCTAGCACGTGTCCACACCCTCACCTCTGCCCTCAGCCTTGCCGTTCCCTAACCCTAACCCTAGCCCGGAACGGAAACCCACCGGCAGCCCCACACCTTAGCCTCCGCCGTACCCTCATCCTAATCCGTACGCGGACACTGACCCGCGCATCCGCACGTGCCACGACCCTAGCACGTGTCCGCACCCTCGCCTGTGCCCTCAGCCTTGCCGTTCCCTAACCCTAACCCTAGCCCGGAACGGAAACCCACCGGCAGCCCCACACCTTAGCCTCCGCCGTACCCTCATCCTAATCCGTACGCAGACACTGACCCGCTCCTCCGCCCGAGCCCCGACCTTAGAACGTGTCCGCACCCTCGCCTGTGCCCTCAGCCTTGCCGTTCCCTAACCCTAACCCTAGCCCGGAACGGAAACCCACCGGCAGCCCCACACCTTAGCCTCCGCCGTACCCTCATCCTAATCCGTACGCAGACACTGACCCGCGCCTCCGCCCGAGCCCCGACCTTAGCACGTGTCCGCACCCTCGCCTGTGCCCTCAGCCTTGCCGTTCCCTAACCCTAACCCTAGCCCGGATCGGAAACCCACCGGCAGCCCCACACCTTAGCCTCCGCCGTACCCTCATCCTAATCCGTACGCGGACACTGACCCGCGCGTCCGCACGTGCCCCGACCCTAGCACGTGTCCGCACCCTCACCTGTGCCCTCAGCCTTGCCGTTCCCTAACCCTAACCCTAGCCCTGAACGGAAACCCACCGGCAGCCCCATACTTTAGCCTCCGCCGTACCCTCATCCTAATCCGTACGCGGACACTGACCCGCGCGTCCGCACGAGCCCCGACCCTAGCACGTGTCCGCACCCTCACCTGTGCCCTCAGCCTTGCCGTTCCCTAACCCTAACCCTAGCCCGGAACGGAAACCCACGGGCAGCCCCACACCTTAGCCTCCGCCGTACCCTCATCCTAATCCGTACGCGGACACTGACCCGCGCGTCCGCACGTGCCACGACCCTAGGACGTGTCCGCACCCTCGCCTGTGCCCTCAGCCTTGCCGTTCCCTAACCCTAACCCTAGCCCGGAACGGAAACCCACCGGCAGCCCCACACCTTAGCCTCCGCCGTACCCTCATCCTAATCCGTACGCGGACACTGACCCGCGCGTCCGCACGTGCCACGACACTAGCACGTGTCCGCACCCTCACCTGTGCCCTCAGCCTTGC
Organism: Hyperoodon ampullatus; assembly: GCF_949752795.1. Lineage (NCBI taxonomy): Eukaryota > Metazoa > Chordata > Mammalia > Artiodactyla > Ziphiidae > Hyperoodon > Hyperoodon ampullatus. The sequence goes on along the minus strand of NW_027640720.1, from coordinate 96,921 downwards.
CGTTCCCTAACCCTAACCCTAGCCCGGAAGGGAAACCCACCGGCAGCCCCACACCTTAGCCTCCGCCGTACCCTCATCCTAATCCGTACGCGGACACTGACCCGCGCGTCCGCACGTGCCCCGACCCTAGCACGTGTCCGCACCCTCACCTGTGCCCTCAGCCTTGCCGTTCCTTAACCCTAACCCTAGCCCGGAACGGAAACCCACCGGCAGCCCCACACCTTAGCCTCCGCCGTACCCTCATCCTAATCCGTACGCGGACCCTGACCCGCGCGTCCGCACGTGCACCGACCCTAGCACGTGTCCGCACCCTGACCTGTGGCCTCAGCCTTGCCGTTCCCTAACCCTAACCCTAGTCCGGAACGGAAACCCACCGGCAGCCCCACACCTTAGCCTCCGCCGTACCCTCATCCTAATCCGTACGCGGACACTGACCCGCGCGTCCGCACGAGCCCCGACCCTAGCACGTGTCCGCACCCTCACCTGTGCCTTCAGCCTTACCGTTCCCTAACCCTAACCCTAGCCCGGAAGGGAAACCCACCGGCAGCCCCACACCTTAGCCTCCGCCGTACCCTCATCCTAATCCGTACGTGGACACTGACCCACGTGTCCGCACGTGCCCCGAACCTAGAACGTCTCCGCACCCTCGCCTGTGCTCTCAGCCTTGCCGTTCCCTCACCCTAACCCTAGCCCGGAACGGAAACACACCGGCAGCCCCACACCTTAGCCTCCGCCGTACCCTCATCCTAATCCGTACGCGGACACTGACACGCGCGTCCGCACGTGCCCCGACCCTAGCACGTGTCCGCACCCTCGCCTGTTCCCTCAGCCTTGCCGTTCCCTAACCCTAACCCTAGCACGGAAGGGAAACCCACCGGCAGCCCCACACCTTAGCCTCCGCCGTACCCTCATCCTAATCCGTACGCGGACACTGACCCGCGCGTCCGCACGTGCCCCGACCCTAGCACGTGTCCGCACCCTCACCTGTGCCCTCAGCCTTGCCGTTCCCTAACCCTAACCCTAGCCCGGAACGGAAACCCACCGGCAGCCCCACACCTTAGCCTCCGCCGTACCCTCATCCTAATCCTTACGTGGACACTGACCCGCGCGTCCGCGCGTGCCCCGACCCTAGCACGTGTCCGCACCCTCACCTGTGCCCTCAGCCTTGCCGTTCCCTAACCCTAACCCTAGCCCGGAACGGAAACCCACCGGCAGCCCCACACCTTAGCCTCCGCCGTACCCTCATCCTAATCCGTACGTGGACACTGAACCGCGCGTCCGCACATGCCCCGACCATAGCACGTGTCCACACCCTCACCTCTGCCCTCAGCCTTGCCGTTCCCTAACCCTAACCCAAGCCCGGAACGGAAACCCACCGGCAGCCCCACACCTTAGCCTCCGCCGTACCCTCATCCTAACCCGTACGCGGACACTGACACGCGCGTCCGCACGTGCCCCGACCCTAGCACGTGTCCGCACCCTCACCTGTGCCCTCAGCCTTGCCGTTCCCTAACCCTAACCCTAGCCCTGAACGGAAACCCAACGGCAGCCCCACACTTTAGCCTCCGCCGTACCCTCATCCTAATCCGTACGCGGACACTGACCCGCGCGTCCGCACGAGCCCCGACCCTAGCACGTGTCCGCACCCTCACCTGTGCCCTCAGCCTTGCCGTTCCTTAACCCTAACCCTAGCCCGGAACGGAAACCCACCGGCAGTCCCACACCTTAGCCTCCGCCGTACCCTCATCCTAATCCGTACGCGGACACTGACCCGCGCGTCCGCACGTGCCCCGACCCTAGCACGTGTCCGCACCCTCACCTGTGCCCTCAGCCTTGCCGTTCCCTAACCCTAACCCTAGCTCGGAACGGAAACCCACCGGCAGCCCCACACCTTAGCCTCCGCCGTACCTTCATCCTAATCTGTACGCGGACACTGACCCGCGCGTCCGCACGAGCCCCGACCCTAGCACGTGTCCGCACCCTCACCTGTGCCCTCAGCCTTGCCATTCCCTAACCCTAACCCTAGCCCGGAAGGGAAACCCACCGGCAGCCCCACACATTAGCCTCCGCCGTACCCTCATCCTAATCCGTACGCGGACACTGACCCGCGCGTCCGCACGTGCCATGACCCTAGCACGTGTCCGCACCCTCGCCTGTGCCCTCAGCCTTGCCGTTCCCTAACCCTAACCCTAGCCTGGAAGGGAAACCCACCGGCAGCCCTACACCTTACTCTCCGCCGTACCCTCATCCTAATCTGTACGCGGACACTGACCCGCGTGTCCGCACGTGCCCCGACCCTAGCACGTGTCCGCACCCTCGCCTGTGCCCTCAGCCTTGCCGTTCCCTAACCCTAACCCTAGCCCGGAAGGGAAACCCACCGGCTGCCCCACACCTAAGCCTCCGCCGTACCCTCATCCTAATCCGTACGCGGACACTGACCCGCGCGTCCGCACATGCCCCGACCCTAGCACGTGTCCGCACCCTCGCCTGTGCCCTCAGCCTTGCCGTTCCCTAACCCTAACCCTAGCCCGGAACGGAAACCCACCGGCAGCCCCACACCTTAGCCTCCGCCGTACCCTCATCCTAATCCGTAGGCGGACACTGACCCGCGCGTCCGCACGTGCCCCGACCCTAGCACGTGTCCGCACCCTCGCCTGTGCCCTCAGCCTTGCCGTTCCCTAACCCAAACCCTAGCCCGGAACGGAAACCCACCGGCAGCCCCACAACTTAGCCTCCGCCGTACCCTCATCCTAATCCGTACGCGGACAATGACCCGCGCGTCCGCACGTGCTCCGACCCTAGCACGTGTCCGCACCCTCACCTGTGCCCTCAGCCTTGCCGTTCCCTAACCCTAACCCTAGCCCGGAACGGAAACCCACCGGCAGCCCCACACCTTAGCCTCCGCCGTACCCTCATCCTAATCCTTACGCGGACACTGACCCGCGCGTCCGCGCGTGCCCCGACCCTAGCACGTGTCCTCACCCTCACCTGTGCCCTCAGCCTTGCCGTTCCCTAACCCTAACCCTAGCCCGGAACAGAAACCCACCGGCAGCCACACACCTTAGCCTCCGCCTTAACCTCATCCTAATCCGTACGCGGACACTGACCCGCGCGTCCGCACGTGCCCCAACCCTAGCACGTGTCCGCACCCTCACCTGTGCCCTCAGCCTTGCCGTTCCCTAACCCTAACCCTAGCCCTGAACGGAAACCCACCGGCAGCCCCACACTTTAGCCTCCGCCATACCTTCGTCCTAATCCGTACGCGGACACTGACCCGCTCGTCCGCACGAGCCCCGACCCTAGCACGTGTCCGCACCCTCACCTGTGCCCTCAGCCTTGCCGTTCCCTAACCCTAACCCTAGCCCGGAACGGAAACCCACCGGCAGCCCCACACCTTAGCCTCCGCCGTACCCTCATCCTAATCCGTACGCGGACACTGACCCACGCGTCCTCACGTGCCACGACCCTAGCACGTGTCCGCACCCTCACCTGTGCCCTCAGACTTGCCGTTCCCTAACCCTAACCCTAGCCCGGAAGGGAAACCCACCGGCAGCCCCACACCTTAGCCTCCGCCGTACCCTCATCCTAATCCGTACGCGGACACTGACCCACGCGTCCGCACGTGTCCCGACCCTAGCACGTGTCCGCACCCTCACCTGTGCCCTCAGCCTTGCCGTTCCTTAACCCTAACCCTAGCCCGGAACGGAAACCCACCGGCAGCCCCACACCTTAGCCTCCGCCGTACCCTCATCCTAATCCGTACGCGGACACTGACCCGCGCGTCCGCACGTGCCCCGACCCTAGCACGTGTCCGCACCCTCGCCTGTGCCCTCAGCCTTGCCGTTCCCTAACCCTAACCCTAGCCCGGAACGGAAACCCACCGGCAGCCCCACACCTTAGCCTCCGCCGTACCCTCATCCTAATCCGTACGCGGACACTGACTCGCGCGTCCGAACGTGCCACGACCATAGCACGTGTCCGCACACTCGCCTGTGCCCTCAGCCTTGCCATTCCCTAACCCTAACCCTAGCCCGGAACGGAAACCCACCGGCAGCCCCACACCTTAGCCTCCGCCGTACCCTCATCCTAATCCGTACGCGGACACTGACCCGCGCGTCCGCACGTGCCCCGACCCTAGCACGTGTCCGCACCCTCACCTGTGCCCTCAGCCTTGCCGTTCCTTAACCCTAACCCTAGCCCGGAACGGAAACCCACCGGCAGCCCCACACCTTAGCCTCCGCCGTACCCTCATCCTAATCCGTACGCGGACACTGACCCGCGTGTCCGCACGTGCCCCGACCCTAGAACGTGTCCGCACCCTCGCCTGTTCCCTCAGCCTTGCCGTTCCCTAACCCTAACCCTAGCCCAGAACGGAAACACACCGGCAGCCCCACACCTTAGCCTCCGCCGTACCCTCATCCTAATCCGTACGCGGACACTGACCCGCGCGTCCGCACGTGCCCCGACCCTAGCACGTGTCCGCACCCTCGCCTGTGCCCTCAGCCTTGCCGTTCCCTAACCCTAACCCTAGCACGGAAGGGAAACCCACCGGCAGCCCCACACCTTAGCCTCCGCCGTACCCTCATCCTAATCCGTACGCGGACACTGACCCGCGCGTCCGCACGTGCCCCGACCCTAGCACGTGTCCGCACCCTCACCTGTGCCCTCAGCCTTGCCGTTCCCTAACCCTAACCCTAGCCCGGAACGGAAACCCACCGGCAGCCCCACACCTTAGCCTCCGCCGTACCCTCATCCTAATCCTTACGCGGACACTGACCCGCGCGTCCGCGCGTGCCCCGACCCTAGCACGTGTCCGCACCCTCACCTGTGCCCTCAGCCTTGCCGTTCCCTAACCCTAACCCTAGCCCGGAACAGAAACCCACCGGCAGCCCCACACCTTAGCCTCCGCCGTACGCTCATCCTAATCCGTACGCGGACACTGACCCGCGCGTCCGCACGTGCCCCGACCCTAGCACGTGTCCTCACCCTCACCTGTGCCCTCAGCCTTGCCGTTCCCTAACCCTAACCCTAGCCCGGAACGGAAACCCACCGGCAGCCACACACCTTAGCCTCCGCCGTAACCTCATCCTAATCCGTACGCGGACACTGACCCGCGCGTCCGCACGTGCCCCAACCCTAGCACGTGTCCGCACCCTCACCTGTGCCCTCAGCCTTGCCGTTCCCTAACCCTAACCCTAGCCCTGAACGGAAACCCACCGGCAGCCCCACACTTTAGCCTCCGCCATACCCTCGTCCTAATCCGTACGCGGACACTGACCCGCGCGTCCGCACGAGCCCCGACCCTAGCATGTGTCCGCACCCTCACCTGTGCCCTCAGCCTTGCCGTTCCCTAACCCTAACCCTAGCCCGGAACGGAAACCCACGGGCAGCCCCACACCTTAGCCTCCGCCGTACCCTCATCCTAATCCGTACGCGGACACTGACCCGCGCGTCCGCACGAGCCCCGACCCTAGCACGTGTCCGCACCCTCACCTGTGCCTTCAGCCTTACCGTTCCCTAACCCTAACCCTAGCCCGGAAGGGAAACAGACCGGCAGCCCCACACCTTAGCCTCCGCCGTACCCTCATCCTAATCCGTACGCGGACACTGACCCGCGTGTCCGCACGTGCCCCGACCCTAGAACGTGTCCGCACCCTCGCCTGTGCCCTCAGCCTTGCCGTTCCCTAACCCTAACCCTAGCCCGGAACGGAAACACACCGGCAGCCCCACACCTTAGCCTCCGCCGTACCCTCATCCTAATCCGTACGCGGACACTGACACGCGCGTCCGCACGTGCCCCGACCCTAGCACGTGTCCGCACCCTCGCCTGTGCCCTCAGCCTTGCCGTTCCCTAACCCTAACCCTAGCCCGGAAGGGAAACCCACCGGCAGCCCCACACCTTAGCCTCCGCCGTACCCTCATCCTAATCCGTACGCGGACACTGACACGCGCGTCCGCACGTGCCCCGACCCTAGCACGTGTCCGCACCCTCACCTGTGCCCTCAGCCTTGCCGTTCCCTAACCCTAACCCTAGCCCGGAACGGAAACCCACCGGCAGTCCCACACCTTAGCCTCCGCCGTACCCTCATCCTAATCCGTACGCGGACACTGACCCGCGCGTCCGCACGTGCCCCGACCCTAGCACGTGTCCGCACCCTCACCTGTGCCCTCAGCCTTGCCGTTCCCTAACCCTAACCCTAGCCCGGAACGGAAACCCACCGGCAGCCCCACACCTTAGCCTCCGCCGTACCCTCTTCCTAATCCGTACGCGGACACTGACCCGCGCGTCCGCACGTGCCACGACCCTAGCACGTGTCCGCACCCTCGCCTGTGCCCTCAGCCTTGCCGTTCCCTAACCCTAACCCTAGCCCGGAACGGAAACCCACCGGCAGCCCCACACCTTAGCCTCCGCCGTACCCTCATCCTAATCCGTACGCAGACACTGACCCGCGCCTCCGCCCGAGCCCCGACCTTAGCACGTGTCCGCACCCTCGCCTGTGCCCTCAGCCTTGCCGTTCCCTAACCCTAACCCTAGCCCGGATCGGAAACCCACCGGCAGCCCCACACCTTAGCCTCCGCCGTACCCTCATCCTAATCCGTACGCGGACACTGAACCGCGCGTCCGCACGTGCCCCGACCCTATCACGTGTCCGCACCCTCACCTGTGCCCTCAGCCTTGCCGTTCCCTAACCCTAACCCTAGCCCTGAACGGAAACCCACCGGCAGCCCCATACTTTAGCCTCCGCCGTACCCTCATCCTAATCCGTACGCGGACACTGACCCGCGCGTCCGCACGAGCGCCGACCCTAGCACGTGTCCGCACCCTCACCTGTGCCCTCAGCCTTGCCGTTCCCTAACCCTAACCCTAGCACGGAACGGAAACCCACGGGCAGCCCCACACCTTAGCCTCCGCCGTACCCTCATCCTAATCCGTACACGGACACTGACCCGCGCGTCCGCACGTGCCACGACCCTAGCACGTGTCCGCACCCTCGCCTGTGCCCTCAGCCTTGCCGTTCCCTAACCCTAACCCTAGCCCGGAACGGAAACCCACCGGCAGCCCCACACCTTAGGCTCCGGCGTACCCTCATCCTAATCCGTACGCGGACACTGACTCGCGCGTCCGCACGTGCCACGACACTAGCACGTGTCCGCACCCTCACCTGTGCCCTCAGCCTTGCCGTTCCCTAACCCTAACCCTAGCCCGGAAGGGAAACCCACCGGCAGCCCCACACCTTAGCCTCCGCCGTACCCTCATCCTAATCCGTACGCGGACACTGACCCGCGTGTCCGCACGTGCCCCGACCCTAGCACGTGTCCGCACCCTCACCTGTGCCCTCAGCCTTGCCGTTCCCTAACCCTAACCCTAGTCCGGAACGGAAACCCACCGGCAGCCCCACACCTTAGCCTCCACCGTACCCTCATCCTAATCCGTACGCGGACACTGACCCGCGCGTCCGCACGAGCCCCGACCCTAGCACGTGTCCGCACCCTCACCTGTGCCCTCAGCCTTACCGTTCCCTAACCCTAACCCTAGCCCGGAAGGGAAACCCACCGGCAGCCCCACACCTTAGCCTCCGCCGTACCCTCATCCTAATCCGTACGCGGACACTGACCCACGTGTCCGCACGTGCCCCGACCCTAGAACGTGTCCGCACCCTCGCCTGTGCCCACAGCCTTGCCGTTCCCTAACCCTAACCCTAGCCCAGAACGGAAACACACCGGCAGCCCCACACCTTAGCCTCCGCCGTACCCTCATCCTAATCCGTACGCGGACACTGACACGCGCGTCCGCACGTGCCCCGACCCTAGCACGTGTCCGCACCCTCGCCTATGCCCTCAGCCTTGCCGTTCCCTAACCCTAACCCTAGCACGGAAGGGAAAGCCACCGGCAGCCCCACACCTTAGCCTCCGCCGTACCCTCATCCTAATCCGTACGCGGACACTGACCCGCGCGTCCGCACGTGCCCCGACCCTAGTACGTGTCCGCACCCTCACCTGTGCCCTCAGCCTTGCCGTTCCCTAACCCTAACCCTAGCCCGGAACGGAAACCCACCGGCAGCCCCACACCTTAGCCTCCGCCGTACCCTCATCCTAATCCTTACGTGGACACTGACCCGCGCGTCCGCGCGTGCCCCGACCCTAGCACGTGTCCGCACCCTCACCTGTGCCCTCAGCCTTGCCGTTCCCTAACCCTAACCCTAGCCCGGAACGGAAACCCACCGGCAGCCCCACACCTTAGCCTCCGCCGTACCCTCATCCTAATCCTTACGTGGACACTGACCCGCGCGTCCGCGCGTGCCCCGACCCTAGCACGTGTCCGCACCCTCACCTGTGCCCTCAGCCTTGCCGTTCCCTAACCCTAACCCTAGCCCGGAACGGAAACCCACCGGCAGCCCCACACCTTAGCCTCCGCCGTACCCTCATCCTAATCCGTACGTGGACACTGAACCGCGCGTCCGCACATGCCCCGACCCTAGCACGTGTCCACACCCTCACCTCTGCCCTCAGCCTTGCCGTTCCCTAACCCTAACCCAAGCCCGGAACGGAAACCCACCGGCAGCCTCACACCTTAGCCTCCGCCGTACGCTCATCCTAATCCGTACGTGGACACTGAACCGCGCGTCCGCACATGCCCCGAGCCTAGCACGTGTCCACACCCTCACCTCTGCCCTCAGCCTTGCCGTTCCCTAACCCTAACCCTAGCCCGGAACGGAAACCCACCGGCAGCCCCACACCTTAGCCTCCGCCGTACCCTCATCCTAATCCGTACGCGGACACTGACCCGCGCGTCCGCACGTGCCACGACCCTAGCACGTGTCCGCACCCTCGCCTGTGCCCTCAGCCTTGCCGTTCCCTAACCCTAACCCTAGCCCGGAACGGAAACCCACCGGCAGCCCCACACCTTAGCCTCCGCCGTACCCTCATCCTAATCCGTACGCAGACACTGACCCGCGCCTCCGCCCGAGCCCCGACCTTAGAACGTGTCCGCACCCTCGCCTGTGCCCTCAGCCTTGCCGTTCCCTAACCCTAACCCTAGCCCGGATCGGAAACCCACCGGCAGCCCCACACCTTAGCCTCCGCCGTACCCTCATCCTAATCCGTACGCGGACACTGACCCGCGCGTCCGCACGTGCCCCGACCCTAGCACGTGTCCGCACCCTCACCTGTGCCCTCAGCCTTGCCGTTCCCTAACCCTAACCCTAGCCCTGAACGGAAACCCACCGGCAGCCCCATACTTTAGCCTCCGCCGTAACCTCATCCTAATCCGTACGCGGACACTGACCCGCGCGTCCGCACGAGCCCCGACCCTAGCACGTGTCCGCACCCTCACCTGTGCCCTCAGCCTTGCCGTTCCCTAACCCTAACCCTAGCCCGGAACGGAAACCCACGGGCAGCCCTACACCTTAGCCTCCGCCGTACCCTCATCCTAATCCGTACGCGGACACTGACCCGCGCGTCCGCGCGTGCCACGACCCTAGCACGTGTCCGCACCCTCGCCTGTGCCCTCAGCCTTGCCGTTCCCTAACCCTAACCCTAGCCCGGAACGGAAACCCACCGGCAGCCCCACACCTTAGCCTCCGCCGTACCCTCATCCTAATCCGTACGCGGACACTGACCCGCGCGTCCGCACGTGCCACGACACTAGCACGTGTCCGCACCCTCACCTGTGCCCTCAGCCTTGCCGTTCCCTAACCCTAACCCTAGCCCGGAAGGGAAACCCACCGGCAGCCCCACACCTTAGCCTCCGCCGTACCCTCATCCTAATCCGTACGCGGACACTGACCCGCGCGTCCGCACGTGCCCCGACCCTAGCACGTGTCCGCACCCTCGCCTGTGCCCTCAGCCTTGCCGTTCCCTAACCCTAACCCTAGCACGGAAGGGAAACCCACCAGCAGCCCCACACCTTAGCCTCCGCCGTACCCTCATCCTAATCCGTACGCGGACACTGACCCGCGCGTCCGCACGTGCCCCGACCCTAGCACGTGTCCACACCCTCACCTCTGCCCTCAGCCTTGCCGTTCCCTAACCCTAACCCAAGCCCGGAACGGAAACCCACCGGCAGCCCCACACCTTAGCCTCCGCCGTACCCTCATCCTAATCCTTACGTGGACACTGACCCGCGCGTCCGCACGTGCCCCGACCCTAGCACGTGTCCGCACCCTCGCCTGTTCCCTCAGCCTTGCCGTTCCCTAACCCTAACCCTAGCCCGGAACGGAAACACACCGGCAGCCCCACACCTTAGCCTCCGCCGTACCCTCATCCTAATCCGTACGCGGACACTGACCCGCGCGTCCGCACGTGCCCCGACCCTAGCACGTGTCCGCACCCTCGCCTGTGCCCTCAGCCTTGCCGTTCCCTAACCCTAACCCTAGCCCGGAACGGAAACCCACCGGCAGCCCCACACCTTAGCCTCCGCCGTACCCTCATCCTAATCCGTACGTGGACACTGAACCGCGCGTCCGCACATGCCCCGACCCTAGCACGTGTCCACACCCTCACCTCTGCCCTCAGCCTTGCCGTTCCCTAACCCTAACCCAAGCCCGGAACGGAAACCCACCGGCAGCCTCACACCTTAGCCTCCGCCGTACGCTCATCCTAATCCGTACGTGGACACTGAACCGCGCGTCCGCACATGCCCCGAGCCTAGCACGTGTCCACACCCTCACCTCTGCCCTCAGCCTTGCCGTTCCCTAACCCTAACCCTAGCCCGGAACGGAAACCCACCGGCAGCCCCACACCTTAGCCTCCGCCGTACCCTCATCCTAATCCGTACGCGGACACTGACCCGCGCATCCGCACGTGCCACGACCCTAGCACGTGTCCGCACCCTCGCCTGTGCCCTCAGCCTTGCCGTTCCCTAACCCTAACCCTAGCCCGGAACGGAAACCCACCGGCAGCCCCACACCTTAGCCTCCGCCGTACCCTCATCCTAATCCGTACGCAGACACTGACCCGCTCCTCCGCCCGAGCCCCGACCTTAGAACGTGTCCGCACCCTCGCCTGTGCCCTCAGCCTTGCCGTTCCCTAACCCTAACCCTAGCCCGGATCGGAAACCCACCGGCAGCCCCACACCTTAGCCTCCGCCGTACCCTCATCCTAATCCGTACGCGGACACTGACCCGCGCGTCCGCACGTGCCCCGACCCTAGAACGTGTCCGCACCCTCACCTGTGCCCTCAGCCTTGCCGTTCCCTAACCCTAACCCTAGCCCTGAACGGAAACCCACCGGCAGCCCCATACTTTAGCCTCCGCCGTAACCTCATCCTAATCCGTACGCGGACACTGACCCGCGCGTCCGCACGAGCCCCGACCCTAGCACGTGTCCGCACCCTCACCTGTGCCCTCAGCCTTGCCGTTCCCTAACCCTAACCCTAGCCCGGAACGGAAACCCACGGGCAGCCCTACACCTTAGCCTCCGCCGTACCCTCATCCTAATCCGTACGCGGACACTGACCCGCGCGTCCGCACGTGCCACGACCCTAGCACGTGTCCGCACCCTCGCCTGTGCCCTCAGCCTTGCCGTTCCCTAACCCTTACCCTAGCCCGGAACGGAAACCCACCGGCAGCCCCACACCTTAGGCTCCGCCGTACCCTCATCCTAATCCGTACGCGGACACTGACTCGCGCGTCCGCACGTGCCACGACACTAGCACGTGTCCGCACCCTCACCTGTGCCCTCAGCCTTGCCGTTCCCTAACCCTAACCCTAGCCCGGAAGGGAAACCCACCGGCAGCCCCACACCTTAGCCTCCGCCGTACCCTCATCCTAATCCGTACGCGGACACTGACCCGCGCGTCCGCACGTGCCCCGACCCTAGCACGTGTCCGCACCCTCACCTGTGCCCTCAGCCTTGCCGTTACTTAACCCTAACCCTAGCCCGGAACGGAAACCCACCGGCAGCCCCACACCTTAGCCTCCGCCGTACCCTCATCCTAATCCGTACGCGGACACTGACCCGCGCGTCCGCACGTGCACCGACCCTAGCACGTGTCCGCACCCTGACCTGTGGCCTCAGCCTTGCCGTTCCCTAACCCTAACCCTAGTCCGGAATGGAAACCCACCGGCAGCCCCACACCTTAGCCTCCGCCGTACCCTCATCCTAATCCGTACGCGGACACTGACCCACGCGTCCGCACGAGCCCCGACCCTAGCACGTGTCCGCACCCTCACCTGTGCCCTCAGCCTTACCGTTCCCTAACCCTAACCCTAGCCCGGAAGGGAAACCCACCGGCAGCCCCACACCTTAGCCTCCGCCGTACCCTCATCCTAATCCGTACGCGGACACTGACCCACGTGTCCGCACGTGCCCCGACCCTAGAACGTGTCCGCACCCTCGCCTGTGCCCTCAGCCTTGCCGTTCCCTAACCCTAACCCTAGCCCTGAACGGAAACACACCGGCAGCCCCACACCTTAGCCTCCGCCGTACCCTCATCCTAATCCGTACGCGGACACTGACACGCGTGTCCGCACGTGCCCCGACCCTAGCACGTGTCCGCACCCTCGCCTGTGCCCTCAGCCTTGCCGTTCCCTAACCCTAACCCTAGCACGGAAGGGAAACCCACCGGCAGCCCCACACCTTAGCCTCCGCCGTACCCTCATCCTAATCCGTACGCGGACACTGACCCACGCGTCCGCACGTGCCCCGACCCTAGCACATGTCCGCACCCTCACCTGTGCCCTCACCCTTGCCGTTCCCTAACCCTAACCCTAGCCCGGAACGGAAACCCACCGGCAGCCCCACACCTTAGCCTCCGCCGTACCCTCATCCTAATCCTTACGTGGACACTGACCCGCGCGTCCGCGCGTGCCCCGACCCTAGCACGTGTCCGCACCCTCACCTGTGCCCTCAGCCTTGCCGTTCCCTAACCCTAACCCTAGCCCGGAACGGAAACCCACCGGCAGCCCCACACCTTAGCCTCCGCCGTACCCTCATCCTAATCCTTACGTGGACACTGACCCGCACGTCCGCGCGTGCCCCGACCCTAGCACGTGTCCGCACCCTCACCTGTGCCCTCAGCCTTGCCGTTCCCTAACCCTAACCCTAGCCCGGAACGGAAACCCACCGGCAGCCCCACACCTTAGCCTCCGCCGTACCCTCATCCTAATCCGTACGTGGACACTGAACCGCGCGTCCGCACATGCCCCGACCCTAGCACGTGTCCACACCCTCACCTCTGCCCTCAGCCTTGCCGTTCCCTAACCCTAACCCAAGCCCGGAACGGAAACCCACCGGCAGCCCCACACCTTAGCCTCCGCCGTACGCTCATCCTAATCCGTACGTGGACACTGAACCGCGCGTCCACACATGCCCCGAGCCTAGCACGTGTCCACACCCTCACCTCTGCCCTCAGCCTTGCCGTTCCCTAACCCTAACCCTAGCCCGGAACGGAAACCCACCGGCAGCCCCACACCTTAGCCTCCGCAGTACCCTCATCCTAATCCGTACGCGGACACTGACTCGCGCGTCCGAACGTGCCACGACCATAGCACGTGTCCGCACACTCGCCTGTGCCCTCAGCCTTGCCATTCCCTAACCCTAACCCTAGCCCGGAACGGAAACACACCGGCAGCCCCACACCTTAGCCTCCGCCGTACCCTCATCCTAATCCGTACGCGGACACTGACCCGCGCGTCCGCACGTGCCCCGACCCTAGCACGTGTCCGCACCCTCGCCTGTGCCCTCAGCCTTGCCGTTCCCTAACCCTAACCCTAGCCCGGAACGGAAAACCACCGGCAGCCCCACACCTTAGCCTCCGCCGTACCCTCATCCTAATCCGTACGCGGACACTGACCCGCGTGTCCGCACGTGCCCCGACCCTAGAACGTGTCCGCACCCTCGCCTGTTCCCTCAGCCTTGCCGTTCCCTAACCCTAACCCTAGCCCGGAACGGAAACACACCGGCAGCCCCACACCTTAGCCTCCGCCGTACCCTCATCCTAATCCGTACGCGGACACTGACCCGCGCGTCCGCACGTGCCCCGACCCTAGCACGTGTCCGCACCCTCGCCTGTGCCCTCAGCCTTGCCGTTCCCTAACCCTAACCCTAGCACGGAAGGGAAACCCACCAGCAGCCCCACACCTTAGCCTCCGCCGTACCCTCATCCTAATCCGTACGCGGACACTGACCCGCGCGTCCGCACGTGCCCCGACCCTAGCACGTGTCCGCACCCTCACCTGTGCCCTCAGCCTTGCCGTACGCTAACCCTAACCCTAGCCCGGAACGGAAACCCACCGGCAGCCCCACACCTTAGCCTCCGCCGTACCCTCATCCTAATCCTTACGCGGACACTGACCCGCGCGTCCGCGCGTGCCCCGACCCTAGCACGTGTCCGCACCCTCACCTGTGCCCTCAGCCTTGCCGTTCCCTAACCCTAACCCTAGCCCGGAACGGAAACCCACCGGCAGCCCCACACCTTAGCCTCCGCCGTACGCTCATCCTAATCCGTACGCGGACACTGACCCGCGCGTCCGCACGTGCCCCGACCCTAGCACGTGTCCTCACCCTCACCTGTGACCTCAGCTTTGCCGTTCCCTAACCCTAACCCTAGCCCGGAACGGAAACCCACCGGCAGCCACACACCTTAGCCTCCGCCGTAACCTCATCCTAATCCGTACGCGGACACTGACCCGCGCGTCCGCACGTGCCCCAACCCTAGCACGTGTCCGCACCCTCACCTGTGCCCTCAGCCTTGCCGTTCCCTAACCCTAACCCTAGCCCTGAACGGAAACCCACCGGCAGCGCCACACTTTAGCCTCCTCCATACCCTCGTCCTAATCCGTACGCGGACACTGACCCGCGCGTCCGCACGAGCTCCGACCCTAGCACGTGTCCACACCCTCACCTGTGCCCTCAGCCTTGCCGTTCCCTAACCCTAACCCTAGCCCGGAACGGAAACCCACGGGCAGCCCCACACCTTAGCCTCCGCCGTACCCTCATCCTAATCCGTACGCGGACACTGACCCGCGCGTCCGCACGTGCCACGACCCTAGCACGTGTCCGCACCCTCGCCTGTGCCCTCAGCCTTGCCGTTCCCTAACCCTAACCCTAGCCCGGAACGGAAACCCACCGGCAGCCCCACACCTTAGCCTCCGCCGTACCCTCATCCTAATCCGTACGCAGACACTGACCCGCGCCTCCGCCCGAGCCCCGACCTTAGCACGTGTCCGCACCCTCGCCTGTGCCCTCAGCCTTGCCGTTCCCTAACCCTAACCCTAGCCCGGATCGGAAACCCACCGGCAGCCCCACACCTTAGCCTCCGCCGTACCCTCATCCTAATCCGTACGCGGACACTGACCCGCGCGTCCGCACGTGCCCCGACCCTAGCACGTGTCCGCACCCTCACCTGTGCCCTCAGCCTTGCCGTTCCCTAACCCTAACCCTAGCCCTGAACGGAAACCCACCGGCAGCCCCATACTTTAGCCTCCGCCGTACCCTCATCCTAATCCGTACGCGGACACTGACCCGCGCGTCCGCACGAGCCCCGACCCTAGCACGTGTCCGCACCCTCACCTGTGCCCTCAGCCTTGCCGTTCCCTAACCCTAACCCTAGCCCGGAACGGAAACCCACGGGCAGCCCCACACCTTAGCCTCCGCCGTACCCTCATCCTAATCCGTACGCGGACACTGACCCGCGCGTCCGCACGTGCCACGACCCTAGCACGTGTCCGCACCCTCGCCTGTGCCCTCAGCCTTGCCGTTCCCTAACCCTAACCCTAGCCCGGAACGGAAACCCACCGGCAGCCCCACACCTTAGCCTCCGCCGTACCCTCATCCTAATCCGTACGCGGACACTGACCCGCGCGTCCGCACGTGCCACGACACTAGCACGTGTCCGCACCCTCACCTGTGCCCTCAGCCTTGCCGTTCCCTAACCCTAACCCTAGCCCGGAAGGGAAACCCACCGGCAGCCCCACACCTTAGCCTCCGCCGTACCCTCATCCTAATCCGTACGCGGACACTGACCCGCGCGTCCGCACGTGCCCCGACCCTAGCACGTGTCCGCACCCTCACCTGTGCCCTCAGCCTTGCCGTTCCTTAACCCTAACCCTAGCCCGGAACGGAAACCCACCGGCAGCCCCACACTTTAGCCTCCGCCGTACCCTCATCCTAATCCGTACGCGGACACTGACCCGCGCGTCCGCACGTGCACCGACCCTAGCACGTGTCCGCACCCTGACCTGTGGCCTCAGCCTTGCCGTTCCCTAACCCTAACCCTAGTCCGGAACGGAAACCCACCGGCAGCCCCACACCTTAGCCTCCGCCGTACCCTCATCCTAATCCGTACGCGGACACTGACCCGCGCGTCCGCACGAGCCCCGACCCTAGCACGTGTCCGCACCCTCACCTGTGCCTTCAGCCTTACCGTTCCCTAACCCTAACCCTAGCCCGGAAGGGAAACCCACCGGCAGCCCCACACCTTAGCCTCCGCCGTACCCTCATCCTAATCCGTACGTGGACACTGACCCACGTGTCCGCACGTGCCCCGAACCTAGAACGTGTCCGCACCCTCGCCTGTGCTCTCAGCCTTGCCGTTCCCTCACCCTAACCCTAGCCCGGAACGGAAACACACCGGCAGCCCCACACCTTAGCCTCCGCCGTACCCTCATCCTAATCCGTACGCGGACACTGACACGCGCGTCCGCACGTGCCCCGACCCTAGCACGTGTCCGCACCCTCGCCTGTTCCCTCAGCCTTGCCGTTCCCTAACCCTAACCCTAGCACGGAAGGGAAACCCACCGGCAGCCCCACACCTTAGCCTCCGCCGTACCCTCATCCTAATCCGTACGCGGACACTGACCCGCGCGTCCGCACGTGCCCCGACCCTAGCACGTGTCCGCGCCCTCACCTGTGCCCTCAGCCTTGCCGTTCCCTAACCCTAACCCTAGCCCGGAACGGAAACCCACCGGCAGCCCCACACCTTAGCCTCCGCCGTACCCTCATCCTAATCCTTACGTGGACACTGACCCGCGCGTCCGCGCGTGCCCCGACCCTAGCACGTGTCCGCACCCTCACCTGTGCCCTCAGCCTTGACGTTCCCTAACCCTAACCCTAGCCCGGAACGGAAACCCACCGGCAGCCCCACACCTTAGCCTCCGCCGTACCCTCATCCTAATCCGTACGTGGACACTGAACCGCGCGTCCGCACATGCCCCGACCCTAGCACGTGTCCACACCCTCACCTCTGCCCTCAGCCTTGCCGTTCCCTAACCCTAACCCAAGCCCGGAACGGAAACCCACCGGCAGCCCCACACCTTAGCCTCCGCCGTACCCTCATCCTAACCCGTACGCGGACACTGACACGCGCGTCCGCACGTGCCCCGACACTAGCACGTGTCCGCACCCTCACCTGTGCCCTCAGCCTTGCCGTTCCCTAACCCTAACCCTAGCCCTGAACGGAAACCCAACGGCAGCCCCACACTTTAGCCTCCGCCGTACCCTCATCCTAATCCGTACGCGGACACTGACCCGCGCGTCCGCACGAGCCCCGACCCTAGCACGTGTCCGCACCCTCACCTGTGCCCTCAGCCTTGCCGTTCCTTAACCCTAACCCTAGCCCGGAACGGAAACCCACCGGCAGTCCCACACCTTAGCCTCCGCCGTACCCTCATCCTAATCCGTACGCGGACACTGACCCGCGCGTCCGCACGTGCCCCGACCCTAGCACGTGTCCGCACCCTCACCTGTGCCCTCAGCCTTGCCGTTCCCTAACCCTAACCCTAGCCCGGAACGGAAACCCACCGGCAGCCCCACACCTTAGCCTCCGCCGTACCTTCATCCTAATCTGTACGCGGACACTGACCCGCGCGTCCGCACGAGCCCCGACCCTAGCACGTGTCCGCACCCTCACCTGTGCCCTCAGCCTTGCCATTCCCTAACCCTAACCCTAGCCCGGAAGGGAAACCCACCGGCAGCCCCACACATTAGCCTCCGCCGTACCCTCATCCTAATCCGTACGCGGACACTGACCCGCGCGTCCGCACGTGCCATGACCCTAGCACGTGTCCGCACCCTCGCCTGTGCCCTCAGCCTTGCCGTTCCCTAACCCTAACCCTAGCCTGGAAGGGAAACCCACCGGCAGCCCTACACCTTACTCTCCGCCGTACCCTCATCCTAATCTGTACGCGGACACTGACCCGCGTGTCCGCACGTGCCCCGACCCTAGCACGTGTCCGCACCCTCGCCTGTGCCCTCAGCCTTGCCGTTCCCTAACCCTAACCCTAGCCCGGAAGGGAAACCCACCGGCTGCCCCACACCTAAGCCTCCGCCGTACCCTCATCCTAATCCGTACGCGGACACTGACCCGCGCGTCCGCACATGCCCCGACCCTAGCACGTGTCCGCACCCTCGCCTGTGCCCTCAGCCTTGCCGTTCCCTAACCCTAACCCTAGCCCGGAACGGAAACCCACCGGCAGCCCCACACCTTAGCCTCCGCCGTACCCTCATCCTAATCCGTAGCCGGACACTGACCCGCGCGTCCGCACGTGCCCCGACCCTAGCACGTGTCCGCACCCTCGCCTGTGCCCTCAGCCTTGCCGTTCCCTAACCCAAACCCTAGCCCGGAACGGAAACCCACCGGCAGCCCCACAACTTAGCCTCCGCCGTACCCTCATCCTAATCCGTACGCGGACAATGACCCGCGCGTCCGCACGTGCTCCGACCCTAGCACGTGTCCGCACCCTCACCTGTGCCCTCAGCCTTGCCGTTCCCTAACCCTAACCCTAGCCCGGAACGGAAACCCACCGGCAGCCCCACACCTTAGCCTCCGCCGTACCCTCATCCTAATCCTTACGCGGACACTGACCCGCGCGTCCGCGCGTGCCCCGACCCTAGCACGTGTCCTCACCCTCACCTGTGCCCTCAGCCTTGCCGTTCCCTAACCCTAACCCTAGCCCGGAACAGAAACCCACCGGCAGCCACACACCTTAGCCTCCGCCTTAACCTCATCCTAATCCGTACGCGGACACTGACCCGCGCGTCCGCACGTGCCCCAACCCTAGCACGTGTCCGCACCCTCACCTGTGCCCTCAGCCTTGCCGTTCCCTAACCCTAACCCTAGCCCTGAACGGAAACCCACCGGCAGCCCCACACTTTAGCCTCCGCCATACCTTCGTCCTAATCCGTACGCGGACACTGACCCGCGCGTCCGCACGAGCCCCGACCCTAGCACGTGTCCGCACCCTCACCTGTGCCCTCAGCCTTGCCGTTCCCTAACCCTAACCCTAGCCCGGAACGGAAACCCACCGGCAGCCCCACACCTTAGCCTCCGCCGTACCCTCATCCTAATCCGTACGCGGACACTGACCCACGCGTCCTCACGTGCCACGACCCTAGCACGTGTCCGCACCCTCACCTGTGCCCTCAGACTTGCCGTTCCCTAACCCTAACCCTAGCCCGGAAGGGAAACCCACCGGCAGCCCCACACCTTAGCCTCCGCCGTACCCTCATCCTAATCCGTACGCGGACACTGACCCACGCGTCCGCACGTGTCCCGACCCTAGCACGTGTCCGCACCCTCACCTGTGCCCTCAGCCTTGCCGTTCCTTAACCCTAACCCTAGCCCGGAACGGAAACCCACCGGCAGCCCCACACCTTAGCCTCCGCCGTACCCTCATCCTAATCCGTACGCGGACACTGACCCGCGCGTCCGCACGTGCCCCGACCCTAGCACGTGTCCGCACCCTCGCCTGTGCCCTCAGCCTTGCCGTTCCCTAACCCTAACCCTAGCCCGGAACGGAAACCCACCGGCAGCCCCACACCTTAGCCTCCGCCGTACCCTCATCCTAATCCGTACGCGGACACTGACTCGCGCGTCCGAACGTGCCACGACCATAGCACGTGTCCGCACACTCGCCTGTGCCCTCAGCCTTGCCATTCCCTAACCCTAACCCTAGCCCGGAACGGAAACCCACCGGCAGCCCCACACCTTAGCCTCCGCCGTACCCTCATCCTAATCCGTACGCGGACACTGACCCGCGCGTCCCCACGTGCCCCGACCCTAGCACGTGTCCGCACCCTCACCTGTGCCCTCAGCCTTGCCGTTCCTTAACCCTAACCCTAGCCCGGAACGGAAACCCACCGGCAGCCCCACACCTTAGCCTCCGCCGTACCCTCATCCTAATCCGTACGCGGACACTGACCCGCGTGTCCGCACGTGCCCCGACCCTAGAACGTGTCCGCACCCTCGCCTGTTCCCTCAGCCTTGCCGTTCCCTAACCCTAACCCTAGCCCAGAACGGAAACACACCGGCAGCCCCACACCTTAGCCTCCGCCGTACCCTCATCCTAATCCGTACGCGGACACTGACCCGCGCGTCCGCACATGCCCCGACCCTAGCACGTGTCCGCACCCTCGCCTGTGCCCTCAGCCTTGCCGTTCCCTAACCCTAACCCTAGCCCGGAACGGAAACCCACCGGCAGCCCCACACCTTAGCCTCCGCCGTACCCTCATCCTAATCCGTAGCCGGACACTGACCCGCGCGTCCGCACGTGCCCCGACCCTAGCACGTGTCCGCACCCTCGCCTGTGCCCTCAGCCTTGCCGTTCCCTAACCCAAACCCTAGCCCGGAACGGAAACCCACCGGCAGCCCCACAACTTAGCCTCCGCCGTACCCTCATCCTAATCCGTACGCGGACAATGACCCGCGCGTCCGCACGTGCTCCGACCCTAGCACGTGTCCGCACCCTCACCTGTGCCCTCAGCCTTGCCGTTCCCTAACCCTAACCCTAGCCCGGAACGGAAACCCACCGGCAGCCCCACACCTTAGCCTCCGCCGTACCCTCATCCTAATCCTTACGCGGACACTGACCCGCGCGTCCGCGCGTGCCCCGACCCTAGCACGTGTCCTCACCCTCACCTGTGCCCTCAGCCTTGCCGTTCCCTAACCCTAACCCTAGCCCGGAACAGAAACCCACCGGCAGCCACACACCTTAGCCTCCGCCTTAACCTCATCCTAATCCGTACGCGGACACTGACCCGCGCGTCCGCACGTGCCCCAACCCTAGCACGTGTCCGCACCCTCACCTGTGCCCTCAGCCTTGCCGTTCCCTAACCCTAACCCTAGCCCTGAACGGAAACCCACCGGCAGCCCCACACTTTAGCCTCCGCCATACCTTCGTCCTAATCCGTACGCGGACACTGACCCGCGCGTCCGCACGAGCCCCGACCCTAGCACGTGTCCGCACCCTCACCTGTGCCCTCAGCCTTGCCGTTCCCTAACCCTAACCCTAGCCCGGAACGGAAACCCACCGGCAGCCCCACACCTTAGCCTCCGCCGTACCCTCATCCTAATCCGTACGCGGACACTGACCCACGCGTCCTCACGTGCCACGACCCTAGCACGTGTCCGCACCCTCACCTGTGCCCTCAGACTTGCCGTTCCCTAACCCTAACCCTAGCCCGGAAGGGAAACCCACCGGCAGCCCCACACCTTAGCCTCCGCCGTACCCTCATCCTAATCCGTACGCGGACACTGACCCACGCGTCCGCACGTGTCCCGACCCTAGCACGTGTCCGCACCCTCACCTGTGCCCTCAGCCTTGCCGTTCCTTAACCCTAACCCTAGCCCGGAACGGAAACCCACCGGCAGCCCCACACCTTAGCCTCCGCCGTACCCTCATCCTAATCCGTACGCGGACACTGACCCGCGCGTCCGCACGTGCCCCGACCCTAGCACGTGTCCGCACCCTCGCCTGTGCCCTCAGCCTTGCCGTTCCCTAACCCTAACCCTAGCCCGGAACGGAAACCCACCGGCAGCCCCACACCTTAGCCTCCGCCGTACCCTCATCCTAATCCGTACGCGGACACTGACTCGCGCGTCCGAACGTGCCACGACCATAGCACGTGTCCGCACACTCGCCTGTGCCCTCAGCCTTGCCATTCCCTAACCCTAACCCTAGCCCGGAACGGAAACCCACCGGCAGCCCCACACCTTAGCCTCCGCCGTACCCTCATCCTAATCCGTACGCGGACACTGACCCGCGCGTCCCCACGTGCCCCGACCCTAGCACGTGTCCGCACCCTCACCTGTGCCCTCAGCCTTGCCGTTCCTTAACCCTAACCCTAGCCCGGAACGGAAACCCACCGGCAGCCCCACACCTTAGCCTCCGCCGTACCCTCATCCTAATCCGTACGCGGACACTGACCCGCGTGTCCGCACGTGCCCCGACCCTAGAACGTGTCCGCACCCTCGCCTGTTCCCTCAGCCTTGCCGTTCCCTAACCCTAACCCTAGCCCAGAACGGAAACACACCGGCAGCCCCACACCTTAGCCTCCGCCGTACCCTCATCCTAATCCGTACGCGGACACTGACCCGCGCGTCCGCACGTGCCCCGACCCTAGCACGTGTCCGCACCCTCGCCTGTGCCCTCAGCCTTGCCGTTCCCTAACCCTAACCCTGGCACGGAAGGGAAACCCACCGGCAGCCCCACACCTTAGCCTCCGCCGTACCCTCATCCTAATCCGTACGCGGACACTGACCCGCGCGTCCGCACGTGCCCCGACCCTAGCACGTGTCCGCACCCTCACCTGTGCCCTCAGCCTTGCCGTTCCCTAACCCTAACCCTAGCCCGGAACGGAAACCCACCGGCAGCCCCACACCTTAGCCTCCGCCGTACCCTCATCCTAATCCTTACGCGGACACTGACCCGCGCGTCCGCGCGTGCCCCGACCCTAGCACGTGTCCGCACCCTCACCTGTGCCCTCAGCCTTGCCGTTCCCTAACCCTAACCCTAGCCCGGAACAGAAACCCACCGGCAGCCCCACACCTTAGCCTCCGCCGTACGCTCATCCTAATCCGTACGCGGACACTGACCCGCGCGTCCGCACGTGCCCCGACCCTAGCACGTGTCCTCACCCTCACCTGTGCCCTCAGCCTTGCCGTTCCCTAACCCTAACCCTAGCCCGGAACGGAAACCCACCGGCAGCCACACACCTTAGCCTCCGCCGTAACCTCATCCTAATCCGTACGCGGACACTGACCCGCGCGTCCGCACGTGCCCCAACCCTAGCACGTGTCCGCACCCTCACCTGTGCCCTCAGCCTTGCCGTTCCCTAACCCTAACCCTAGCCCTGAACGGAAACCCACCGGCAGCCCCACACTTTAGCCTCCGCCATACCCTCGTCCTAATCCGTACGCGGACACTGACCCGCGCGTCCGCACGAGCCCCGACCCTAGCATGTGTCCGCACCCTCACCTGTGCCCTCAGCCTTGCCGTTCCCTAACCCTAACCCTAGCCCGGAACGGAAACCCACGGGCAGCCCCACACCTTAGCCTCCGCCGTACCCTCATCCTAATCCGTACGCGGACACTGACCCGCGCGTCCGCACGAGCCCCGACCCTAGCACGTGTCCGCACCCTCACCTGTGCCTTCAGCCTTACCGTTCCCTAACCCTAACCCTAGCCCGGAAGGGAAACAGACCGGCAGCCCCACACCTTAGCCTCCGCCGTACCCTCATCCTAATCCGTACGCGGACACTGACCCGCGTGTCCGCACGTGCCCCGACCCTAGAACGTGTCCGCACCCTCGCCTGTGCCCTCAGCCTTGCCGTTCCCTAACCCTAACCCTAGCCCGGAACGGAAACACACCGGCAGCCCCACACCTTAGCCTCCGCCGTACCCTCATCCTAATCCGTACGCGGACACTGACACGCGCGTCCGCACGTGCCCCGACCCTAGCACGTGTCCGCACCCTCGCCTGTGCCCTCAGCCTTGCCGTTCCCTAACCCTAACCCTAGCACGGAAGGGAAACCCACCGGCAGCCCCACACCTTAGCCTCCGCCGTACCCTCATCCTAATCCGTACGCGGACACTGACACGCGCGTCCGCACGTGCCCCGACCCTAGCACGTGTCCGCACCCTCACCTGTGCCCTCAGCCTTGCCGTTCCCTAACCCTAACCCTAGCCCGGAACGGAAACCCACCGGCAGTCCCACACCTTAGCCTCCGCCGTACCCTCATCCTAATCCGTACGCGGACACTGACCCGCGCGTCCGCACGTGCCCCGACCCTAGCACGTGTCCGCACCCTCACCTGTGCCCTCAGCCTTGCCGTTCCCTAACCCTAACCCTAGCCCGGAACGGAAACCCACCGGCAGCCCCACACCTTAGCCTCCGCCGTACCCTCTTCCTAATCCGTACGCGGACACTGACCCGCGCGTCCGCACGTGCCACGACCCTAGCACGTGTCCGCACCCTCGCCTGTGCCCTCAGCCTTGCCGTTCCCTAACCCTAACCCTAGCCCGGAACGGAAACCCACCGGCAGCCCCACACCTTAGCCTCCGCCGTACCCTCATCCTAATCCGTACGCAGACACTGACCCGCGCCTCCGCCCGAGCCCCGACCTTAGCACGTGTCCGCACCCTCGCCTGTGCCCTCAGCCTTGCCGTTCCCTAACCCTAACCCTAGCCCGGATCGGAAACCCACCGGCAGCCCCACACCTTAGCCTCCGCCGTACCCTCATCCTAATCCGTACGCGGACACTGACCCGCGCGTCCGCACGTGCCCCGACCCTATCACGTGTCCGCACCCTCACCTGTGCCCTCAGCCTTGCCGTTCCCTAACCCTAACCCTAGCCCTGAACGGAAACCCACCGGCAGCCCCATACTTTAGCCTCCGCCGTACCCTCATCCTAATCCGTACGCGGACACTGACCCGCGCGTCCGCACGAGCCCCGACCCTAGCACGTGTCCGCACCCTCACCTGTGCCCTCAGCCTTGCCGTTCCATAACCCTAACCCTAGCCCGGAACGGAAACCCACGGGCAGCCCCACACCTTAGCCTCCGCCGTACCCTCATCCTAATCCGTACGCGGACACTGACCCGCGCGTCCGCACGTGCCACGACCCTAGCACGTGTCCGCACCCTCGCCTGTGCCCTCAGCCTTGCCGTTCCCTAACCCTAACCCTAGCCCGGAACGGAAACCCACCGGCAGCCCCACACCTTAGGCTCCGGCGTACCCTCATCCTAATCCGTACGCGGACACTGACTCGCGCGTCCGCACGTGCCACGACACTAGCACGTGTCCGCACCCTCACCTGTGCCCTCAGCCTTGCCGTTCCCTAACCCTAACCCTAGCCCGGAAGGGAAACCCACCGGCAGCCCCACACCTTAGCCTCCGCCGTACCCTCATCCTAATCCGTACGCGGACACTGACCCGCGTGTCCGCACGTGCCCCGACCCTAGCACGTGTCCGCACCCTCACCTGTGCCCTCAGCCTTGCCGTTACTTAACCCTAACCCTAGCCCGGAACGGAAACCCACCGGCAGCCCCACACCTTAGCCTCCGCCGTACCCTCATCCTAATCCGTACGCGGACACTGACCCGCGCGTCCGCACGTGCACCGACCCTAGCACGTGTCCGCACCCTGACCTGTGGCCTCAGCCTTGCCGTTCCCTAACCCTAACCCTAGTCCGGAACGGAAACCCACCGGCAGCCCCACACCTTAGCCTCCGCCGTACCCTCATCCTAATCCGTACGCGGACACTGACCCGCGCGTCCGCACGAGCCCCGACCCTAGCACGTGTCCGCACCCTCACCTGTGCCCTCAGCCTTACCGTTCCCTAACCCTAACCCTAGCCCGGAAGGGAAACCCACCGGCAGCCCCACACCTTAGCCTCCGCCGTACCCTCATCCTAATCCGTACGCGGACACTGACCCACGTGTCCGCACGTGCCCCGACCCTAGAACGTGTCCGCACCCTCGCCTGTGCCCTCAGCCTTGCCGTTCCCTAACCCTAACCCTAGCCCAGAACGGAAACACACCGGCAGCCCCACACCTTAGCCTCCGCCGTACCCTCATCCTAATCCGTACGCGGACACTGACACGCGCGTCCGCACGTGCCCCGACCCTAGCACGTGTCCGCACCCTCGCCTGTGCCCTCAGCCTTGCCGTTCCCTAACCCTAACCCTAGCACGGAAGGGAAAGCCACCGGCAGCCCCACACCTTAGCCTCCGCCGTACCCTCATCCTAATCCGTACGCGGACACTGACCCGCGCGTCCGCACGTGCCCCGACCCTAGCACGTGTCCGCACCCTCACCTGTGCCCTCAGCCTTGCCGTTCCCTAACCCTAACCCTAGCCCGGAACGGAAACCCACCGGCAGCCCCACACCTTAGCCTCCGCCGTACCCTCATCCTAATCCTTACGTGGACACTGACCCGCGCGTCCGCGCGTGCCCCGACCCTAGCACGTGTCCGCACCCTCACCTGTGCCCTCAGCCTTGCCGTTCCCTAAACCTAACCCTAGCCCGGAACGGAAACCCACCGGCAGCCCCACACCTTAGCCTCCGCCGTACCCTCATCCTAATCCTTACGTGGACACTGACCCACGCGTCCGCGCGTGCCCCGACCCTAGCACGTGTCCGCACCCTCACCTGTGCCCTCAGCCTTGCCGTTCCCTAACCCTAACCCTAGCCCGGAACGGAAACCCACCGGCAGCCCCACACCTTAGCCTCCGCCGTACCCTCATCCTAATCCGTACGTGGACACTGAACCGCGCGTCCGCACATGCCCCGACCCTAGCACGTGTCCACACCCTCACCTCTGCCCTCAGCCTTGCCGTTCCCTAACCCTAACCCAAGCCCGGAACGGAAACCCACCGGCAGCTTCACACCTTAGCCTCCGCCGTACGCTCATCCTAATCCGTACGTGGACACTGAACCGCGCGTCCGCACATGCCCCGAGCCTAGCACGTGTCCACACCCTCACCTCTGCCCTCAGCCTTGCCGTTCCCTAACCCTAACCCTAGCCCGGAACGGAAACCCACCGGCAGCCCCACACCTTAGCCTCCGCCGTACCCTCATCCTAATCCGTACGCGGACACTGACCCGCGCGTCCGCACGTGCCACGACCCTAGCACGTGTCCGCACCCTCGCCTGTGCCCTCAGCCTTGCCGTTCCCTAACCCTAACCCTAGCCCGGAACGGAAACCCACCGGCAGCCCCACACCTTAGCCTCCGCCGTACCCTCATCCTAATCCGTACGCAGAAACTGACCCGCGCCTCCGCCCGAGCCCCGACCTTAGAACGTGTCCGCACCCTCGCCTGTGCCCTCAGCCTTGCCGTTCCCTAACCCTAACCCTAGCCCGGATCGGAAACCCACCGGCAGCCCCACACCTTAGCCTCCGCCGTACCCTCATCCTAATCCGTACGCGGACACTGACCCGCGCGTCCGCACGTGCCCCGACCCTAGCACGTGTCCGCACCCTCACCTGTGCCCTCAGCCTTGCCGTTCCCTAACCCTAACCCTAGCCCTGAACGGAAACCCACCGGCAGCCCCATACTTTAGCCTCCGCCGTAACCTCATCCTAATCCGTACGCGGACACTGACCCGCGCGTCCGCACGAGCCCCGACCCTAGCACGTGTCCGCACCCTCACCTGTGCCCTCAGCCTTGCCGTTCCCTAACCCTAACCCTAGCCCGGAACGGAAACCCACGGGCAGCCCTACACCTTAGCCTCCGCCGTACCCTCATCCTAATCCGTACGCGGACACTGACCCGCGCGTCCGCGCGTGCCACGACCCTAGCACGTGTCCGCACCCTCGCCTGTGCCCTCAGCCTTGCCGTTCCCTAACCCTAACCCTAGCCCGGAACGGAAACCCACCGGCAGCCCCACACCTTAGCCTCCGCCGTACCCTCATCCTAATCCTTACGTGGACACTGACCCGCGCGTCCGCGCGTGCCCCGACCCTAGCACGTGTCCGCACCCTCACCTGTGCCCTCAGCCTTGCCGTTCCCTAACCCTAACCCTAGCCCGGAACGGAAACCCACCGGCAGCCCCACACCTTAGCCTCCGCCGTACCCTCATCCTAATCCGTACGTGGACACTGAACCGCGCGTCCGCACATGCCCCGACCCTAGCACGTGTCCACACCCTCACCTCTGCCCTCAGCCTTGCCGTTCCCTAACCCTAAGCCAAGCCCGGAACGGAAACCCACCGGCAGCCCCACACCTTAGCCTCCGCCGTACGCTCATCCTAATCCGTACGTGGACACTGAACCGCGCGTCCACACATGCCCCGAGCCTAGCACGTGTCCACACCCTCACCTCTGCCCTCAGCCTTGCCGTTCCCTAACCCTAACCCTAGCCCGGAACGGAAACCCACCGGCAGCCCCACACCTTAGCCTCCGCCGTACCCTCATCCTAATCCGTACGCGGACACTGACTCGCGCGTCCGAACGTGCCACGACCATAGCACGTGTCCGCACACTCGCCTGTGCCC
The DNA here is from genome assembly GCF_949752795.1 of Hyperoodon ampullatus. Lineage (NCBI taxonomy): Eukaryota > Metazoa > Chordata > Mammalia > Artiodactyla > Ziphiidae > Hyperoodon > Hyperoodon ampullatus. The sequence continues at coordinate 68,708 of NW_027640720.1, read as the reverse complement.
TCAGCCTTGCCATTCCCTAACCCTAACCCTAGCCCGGAACGGAAACACACCGGCAGCCCCACACCTTAGCCTCCGCCGTACCCTCATCCTAATCCGTACGCGGACACTGACCCGCGCGTCCGCACGTGCCCCGACCCTAGCACGTGTCCGCACCCTCGCCTGTGCCATCAGCCTTGCCGTTCCCTAACCCTAACCCTAGCCCGGAACGGAAACCCACCGGCAGCCCCACACCTTAGCCTCCGCCGTACCCTCATCCTAATCCGTACGCGGACACTGACCCGCGTGTCCGCACGTGCCCCGACCCTAGAACGTGTCCGCACCCTCGCCTGTTCCCTCAGCCTTGCCGTTCCCTAACCCTAACCCTAGCCCGGAACGGAAACACACCGGCAGCCCCACACCTTAGCCTCCGCCGTACCCTCATCCTAATCCGTACGCGGACACTGACCCGCGCGTCCGCACGTGCCCCGACCCTAGCACGTGTCCGCACCCTCGCCTGTGCCCTCAGCCTTGCCGTTCCCTAACCCTAACCCTAGCACGGAAGGGAAACCCACCAGCAGCCCCACACCTTAGCCTCCGCCGTACCCTCATCCTAATCCGTACGCGGACACTGACCCGCGCGTCCGCACGTGCCCCGACTCTAGCACGTGTCCACACCCTCACCTCTGCCCTCAGCCTTGCCGTTCCCTAACCCTAACCCAAGCCCGGAACGGAAACCCACCGGCAGCCCCACACCTTAGCCTCCGCCGTACCCTCATCCTAATCCTTACGTGGACACTGACCCGCGCGTCCGCACGTGCCCCGACCCTAGCACGTGTCCGCACCCTCGCCTGTTCCCTCAGCCTTGCCGTTCCCTAACCCTAACCCTAGCCCGGAACGGAAACACACCGGCAGCCCCACACCTTAGCCTCCGCCGTACCCTCATCCTAATCCGTACGCGGACACTGACCCGCGCGTCCGCACGTGCCCCGACCCTAGCACGTGTCCGCACCCTCGCCTGTGCCCTCAGCCTTGCCGTTCCCTAACCCTAACCCTAGCCCGGAACGGAAACCCACCGGCAGCCCCACACCTTAGCCTCCGCCGTACCCTCATCCTAATCCGTACGTGGACACTGAACCGCGCGTCCGCACATGCCCCGACCCTAGCACGTGTCCACACCCTCACCTCTGCCCTCAGCCTTGCCGTTCCCTAACCCTAACCCAAGCCCGGAACGGAAACCCACCGGCAGCCTCACACCTTAGCCTCCGCCGTACGCTCATCCTAATCCGTACGTGGACACTGAACCGCGCGTCCGCACATGCCCCGAGCCTAGCACGTGTCCACACCCTCACCTCTGCCCTCAGCCTTGCCGTTCCCTAACCCTAACCCTAGCCCGGAACGGAAACCCACCGGCAGCCCCACACCTTAGCCTCCGCCGTACCCTCATCCTAATCCGTACGCGGACACTGACCCGCGCATCCGCACGTGCCACGACCCTAGCACGTGTCCGCACCCTCGCCTGTGCCCTCAGCCTTGCCGTTCCCTAACCCTAACCCTAGCCCGGAACGGAAACCCACCGGCAGCCCCACACCTTAGCCTCCGCCGTACCCTCATCCTAATCCGTACGCAGACACTGACCCGCTCCTCCGCCCGAGCCCCGACCTTAGAACGTGTCCGCACCCTCGCCTGTGCCCTCAGCCTTGCCGTTCCCTAACCCTAACCCTAGCCCGGAACGGAAACCCACCGGCAGCCCCACACCTTAGCCTCCGCCGTACCCTCATCCTAATCCGTACGCAGACACTGACCCGCGCCTCCGCCCGAGCCCCGACCTTAGCACGTGTCCGCACCCTCGCCTGTGCCCTCAGCCTTGCCGTTCCCTAACCCTAACCCTAGCCCGGATCGGAAACCCACCGGCAGCCCCACACCTTAGCCTCCGCCGTACCCTCATCCTAATCCGTACGCGGACACTGACCCGCGCGTCCGCACGTGCCCCGACCCTAGCACGTGTCCGCACCCTCACCTGTGCCCTCAGCCTTGCCGTTCCCTAACCCTAACCCTAGCCCTGAACGGAAACCCACCGGCAGCCCCATACTTTAGCCTCCGCCGTACCCTCATCCTAATCCGTACGCGGACACTGACCCGCGCGTCCGCACGAGCCCCGACCCTAGCACGTGTCCGCACCCTCACCTGTGCCCTCAGCCTTGCCGTTCCCTAACCCTAACCCTAGCCCGGAACGGAAACCCACGGGCAGCCCCACACCTTAGCCTCCGCCGTACCCTCATCCTAATCCGTACGCGGACACTGACCCGCGCGTCCGCACGTGCCACGACCCTAGCACGTGTCCGCACCCTCGCCTGTGCCCTCAGCCTTGCCGTTCCCTAACCCTAACCCTAGCCCGGAACGGAAACCCACCGGCAGCCCCACACCTTAGCCTCCGCCGTACCCTCATCCTAATCCGTACGCGGACACTGACCCGCGCGTCCGCACGTGCCACGACACTAGCACGTGTCCGCACCCTCACCTGTGCCCTCAGCCTTGCCGTTCCCTAACCCTAACCCTAGCCCGGAACGGAAACCCACCGGCAGCCCCACACCTTAGCCTCCGCCGTACCCTCATCCTAATCCTTACGTGGACACTGACCCGCGCGTCCGCGCGTGCCCCGACCCTAGCACGTGTCCGCACCCTCACCTGTGCCCTCAGCCTTGCCGTTCCCTAACCCTAACCCTAGCCCGGAACGGAAACCCACCGGCAGCCCCACACCTTAGCCTCCGCCGTACCCTCATCCTAATCCGTACGTGGACACTGAACCGCGCGTCCGCACATGCCCCGACCCTAGCACGTGTCCACACCCTCACCTCTGCCCTCAGCCTTGCCGTTCCCTAACCCTAACCCAAGCCCGGAACGGAAACCCACCGGCAGCCCCACACCTTAGCCTCCGCCGTACCCTCATCCTAACCCGTACGCGGACACTGACACGCGCGTCCGCACGTGCCCCGACCCTAGCACGTGTCCGCACCGTCACCTGTGCCCTCAGCCTTGCCGTTCCCTAACCCTAACCCTAGCCCTGAACGGAAACCCAACGGCAGCCCCACACTTTAGCCTCCGCCGTACCCTCATCCTAATCCGTACGCGGACACTGACCCGCGCGTCCGCACGAGCCCCGACCCTAGCACGTGTCCGCACCCTCACCTGTGCCCTCAGCCTTGCCGTTCCTTAACCCTAACCCTAGCCCGGAACGGAAACCCACCGGCAGTCCCAAACCTTAGCCTCCGCCGTACCCTCATCCTAATCCGTACGCGGACACTGACCCGCGCGTCCGCACGTGCCCCGACCCTAGCACGTGTCCGCACCCTCACCTGTGCCCTCAGCCTTGCCGTTCCCTAACCCTAACCCTAGCCCGGAACGGAAACCCACCGGCAGCCCCACACCTTAGCCTCCGCCGTACCTTCATCCTAATCTGTACGCGGACACTGACCCGCGCGTCCGCACGAGCCCCGACCCTAGCACGTGTCCGCACCCTCACCTGTGCCCTCAGCCTTGCCATTCCCTAACCCTAACCCTAGCCCGGAAGGGAAACCCACCGGCAGCCCCACACATTAGCCTCCGCCGTACCCTCATCCTAATCCGTACGCGGACACTGACCCGCGCGTCCGCACGTGCCATGACCCTAGCACGTGTCCGCACCCTCGCCTGTGCCCTCAGCCTTGCCGTTCCCTAACCCTAACCCTAGCCTGGAAGGGAAACCCACCGGCAGCCCTACACCTTACTCTCCGCCGTACCCTCATCCTAATCTGTACGCGGACACTGACCCGCGTGTCCGCACGTGCCCCGACCCTAGCACGTGTCCGCACCCTCGCCTGTGCCCTCAGCCTTGCCGTTCCCTAACCCTAACCCTAGCCCGGAAGGGAAACCCACCGGCTGCCCCACACCTAAGCCTCCGCCGTACCCTCATCCTAATCCGTACGCGGACACTGACCCGCGCGTCCGCACATGCCCCGACCCTAGCACGTGTCCGCACCCTCGCCTGTGCCCTCAGCCTTGCCGTTCCCTAACCCTAACCCTAGCCCGGAACGGAAACCCACCGGCAGCCCCACACCTTAGCCTCCGCCGTACCCTCATCCTAATCCGTAGGCGGACACTGACCCGCGCGTCCGCACGTGCCCCGACCCTAGCACGTGTCCGCACCCTCGCCTGTGCCCTCAGCCTTGCCATTCCCTAACCCAAACCCTAGCCCGGAACGGAAACCCACCGGCAGCCCCACAACTTAGCCTCCGCCGTACCCTCATCCTAATCCGTACGCGGACAATGACCCGCGCGTCCGCACGTGCTCCGACCCTAGCACGTGTCCGCACCCTCACCTGTGCCCTCAGCCTTGCCGTTCCCTAACCCTAACCCTAGCCCGGAACGGAAACCCACCGGCAGCCCCACACCTTAGCCTCCGCCGTACCCTCATCCTAATCCTTACGCGGACACTGACCCGCGCGTCCGCGCGTGCCCCGACCCTAGCACGTGTCCTCACCCTCACCTGTGCCCTCAGCCTTGCCGTTCCCTAACCCTAACCCTAGCCCGGAACAGAAACCCACCGGCAGCCACACACCTTAGCCTCCGCCTTAACCTCATCCTAATCCGTACGCGGACACTGACCCGCGCGTCCGCACGTGCCCCAACCCTAGCACGTGTCCGCACCCTCACCTGTGCCCTCAGCCTTGCCGTTCCCTAACCCTAACCCTAGCCCTGAACGGAAACCCACCGGCAGCCCCACACTTTAGCCTCCGCCATACCTTCGTCCTAATCCGTACGCGGACACTGACCCGCGCGTCCGCACGAGCCCCGACCCTAGCACGTGTCCGCACCCTCACCTGTGCCCTCAGCCTTGCCGTTCCCTAACCCTAACCCTAGCCCGGAACGGAAACCCACCGGCAGCCCCACACCTTAGCCTCCGCCGTACCCTCATCCTAATCCGTACGCGGACACTGACCCACGCGTCCTCACGTGCCACGACCCTAGCACGTGTCCGCACCCTCACCTGTGCCCTCAGACTTGCCGTTCCCTAACCCTAACCCTAGCCCGGAAGGGAAACCCACCGGCAGCCCCACACCTTAGCCTCCGCCGTACCCTCATCCTAATCCGTACGCGGACACTGACCCACGCGTCCGCACGTGTCCCGACCCTAGCACGTGTCCGCACCCTCACCTGTGCCCTCAGCCTTGCCGTTCCTTAACCCTAACCCTAGCCCGGAACGGAAACCCACCGGCAGCCCCACACCTTAGCCTCCGCCGTACCCTCATCCTAATCCGTACGCGGACACTGACCCGCGCGTCCGCACGTGCCCCGACCCTAGCACGTGTCCGCACCCTCGCCTGTGCCCTCAGCCTTGCCGTTCCCTAACCCTAACCCTAGCCCGGAACGGAAACCCACCGGCAGCCCCACACCTTAGCCTCCGCCGTACCCTCATCCTAATCCGTACGCGGACACTGACTCGCGCGTCCGAACGTGCCACGACCATAGCACGTGTCCGCACACTCGCCTGTGCCCTCAGCCTTGCCATTCCCTAACCCTAACCCTAGCCCGGAACGGAAACCCACCGGCAGCCCCACACCTTAGCCTCCGCCGTACCCTCATCCTAATCCGTACGCGGACACTGACCTGCGCGTCCGCACGTGCCCCGACCCTAGCACGTGTCCGCACCCTCACCTGTGCCCTCAGCCTTGCCGTTCCTTAACCCTAACCCTAGCCCGGAACGGAAACCCACCGGCAGCCCCACACCTTAGCCTCCGCCGTACCCTCATCCTAATCCGTACGCGGACACTGACCCGCGTGTCCGCACGTGCCCCGACCCTAGAACGTGTCCGCACCCTCGCCTGTTCCCTCAGCCTTGCCGTTCCCTAACCCTAACCCTAGCCCAGAACGGAAACACACCGGCAGCCCCACACCTTAGCCTCCGCCGTACCCTCATCCTAATCCGTACGCGGACACTGACCCGCGCGTCCGCACGTGCCCCGACCCTAGCACGTGTCCGCACCCTCGCCTGTGCCCTCAGCCTTGCCGTTCCCTAACCCTAACCCTAGCACGGAAGGGAAACCCACCGGCAGCCCCACACCTTAGCCTCCGCCGTACCCTCATCCTAATCCGTACGCGGACACTGACCCGCGCGTCCGCACGTGCCCCGACCCTAGCACGTGTCCGCACCCTCACCTGTGCCCTCAGCCTTGCCGTTCCCTAACCCTAACCCTAGCCCGGAACGGAAACCCACCGGCAGCCCCACACCTTAGCCTCCGCCGTACCCTCATCCTAATCCTTACGCGGACACTGACCCGCGCGTCCGCGCGTGCCCCGACCCTAGCACGTGACCGCACCCTCACCTGTGCCCTCAGCCTTGCCGTTCCCTAACCCTAACCCTAGCCCGGAACAGAAACCCACCGGCAGCCCCACACCTTAGCCTCCGCCGTACGCTCATCCTAATCCGTACGCGGACACTGACCCGCGCGTCCGCACGTGCCCCGACCCTAGCACGTGTCCTCACCCTCACCTGTGCCCTCAGCCTTGCCGTTCCCTAACCCTAACCCTAGCCCGGAACGGAAACCCACCGGCAGCCACACACCTTAGCCTCCGCCGTAACCTCATCCTAATCCGTACGCGGACACTGACCCGCGCGTCCGCACGTGCCCCAACCCTAGCACGTGTCCGCACCCTCACCTGTGCCCTCAGCCTTGCCGTTCCCTAACCCTAACCCTAGCCCTGAACGGAAACCCACCGGCAGCCCCACACTTTAGCCTCCGCCATACCCTCGTCCTAATCCGTACGCGGACACTGACCCGCGCGTCCGCACGAGCCCCGACCCTAGCATGTGTCCGCACCCTCACCTGTGCCCTCAGCCTTGCCGTTCCCTAACCCTAACCCTAGCCCGGAACGGAAACCCACGGGCAGCCCCACACCTTAGCCTCCGCCGTACCCTCATCCTAATCCGTACGCGGACACTGACCCGCGCGTCCGCACGAGCCCCGACCCTAGCACGTGTCCGCACCCTCACCTGTGCCTTCAGCCTTACCGTTCCCTAACCCTAACCCTAGCCCGGAAGGGAAACAGACCGGCAGCCCCACACCTTAGCCTCCGCCGTACCCTCATCCTAATCCGTACGCGGACACTGACCCGCGTGTCCGCACGTGCCCCGACCCTAGAACGTGTCCGCACCCTCGCCTGTGCCCTCAGCCTTGCCGTTCCCTAACCCTAACCCTAGCCCGGAACGGAAACACACCGGCAGCCCCACACCTTAGCCTCCGCCGTACCCTCATCCTAATCCGTACGCGGACACTGACACGCGCGTCCGCACGTGCCCCGACCCTAGCACGTGTCCGCACCCTCGCCTGTGCCCTCAGCCTTGCCGTTCCCTAACCCTAACCCTAGCACGGAAGGGAAACCCACCGGCAGCCCCACACCTTAGCCTCCGCCGTACCCTCATCCTAATCCGTACGCGGACACTGACACGCGCGTCCGCACGTGCCCCGACCCTAGCACGTGTCCGCACCCTCACCTGTGCCCTCAGCCTTGCCGTTCCCTAACCCTAACCCTAGCCCGGAACGGAAACCCACCGGCAGTCCCACACCTTAGCCTCCGCCGTACCCTCATCCTAATCCGTACGCGGACACTGACCCGCGCGTCCGCACGTGCCCCGACCCTAGCACGTGTCCGCACCCTCACCTGTGCCCTCAGCCTTGCCGTTCCCTAACCCTAACCCTAGCCCGGAACGGAAACCCACCGGCAGCCCCACACCTTAGCCTCCGCCGTACCCTCTTCCTAATCCGTACGCGGACACTGACCCGCGCGTCCGCACGTGCCACGACCCTAGCACGTGTCCGCACCCTCGCCTGTGCCCTCAGCCTTGCCGTTCCCTAACCCTAACCCTAGCCCGGAACGGAAACCCACCGGCAGCCCCACACCTTAGCCTCCGCCGTACCCTCATCCTAATCCGTACGCAGACACTGACCCGCGCCTCCGCCCGAGCCCCGACCTTAGCACGTGTCCGCAACCTCGCCTGTGCCCTCAGCCTTGCCGTTCCCTAACCCTAACCCTAGCCCGGATCGGAAACCCACCGGCAGCCCCACACCTTAGCCTCCGCCGTACCCTCATCCTAATCCGTACGCGGACACTGACCCGCGCGTCCGCACGTGCCCCGACCCTATCACGTGTCCGCACCCTCACCTGTGCCCTCAGCCTTGCCGTTCCCTAACCCTAACCCTAGCCCTGAACGGAAACCCACCGGCAGCCCCATACTTTAGCCTCCGCCGTACCCTCATCCTAATCCGTACGCGGACACTGACCCGCGCGTCCGCACGAGCCCCGACCCTAGCACGTGTCCGCACCCTCACCTGTGCCCTCAGCCTTGCCGTTCCCTAACCCTAACCCTAGCCCGGAACGGAAACCCACGGGCAGCCCCACACCTTAGCCTCCGCCGTACCCTCATCCTAATCCGTACGCGGACACTGACCCGCGCGTCCGCACGTGCCACGACCCTAGCACGTGTCCGCACCCTCGCCTGTGCCCTCAGCCTTGCCGTTCCCTAACCCTAACCCTAGCCCGGAACGGAAACCCACCGGCAGCCCCACACCTTAGGCTCCGGCGTACCCTCATCCTAATCCGTACGCGGACACTGACTCGCGCGTCCGCACGTGCCCCGACCCTAGCACGTGTCCGCACCCTCACCTGTGCCCTCAGCCTTGCCGTTACTTAACCCTAACCCTAGCCCGGAACGGAAACCCACCGGCAGCCCCACACCTTAGCCTCCGCCGTACCCTCATCCTAATCCGTACGCGGACACTGACCTGCGCGTCCGCACGTGCACCGACCCTAGCACGTGTCCGCACCCTGACCTGTGGCCTCAGCCTTGCCGTTCCCTAACCCTAACCCTAGTCCGGAACGGAAACCCACCGGCAGCCCCACACCTTAGCCTCCGCCGTACCCTCATCCTAATCCGTACGCGGACACTGACCCGCGCGTCCGCACGAGCCCCGACCCTAGCACGTGTCCGCACCCTCACCTGTGCCCTCAGCCTTACCGTTCCCTAACCCTAACCCTAGCCCGGAAGGGAAACCCACCGGCAGCCCCACACCTTAGCCTCCGCCGTACCCTCATCCTAATCCGTACGCGGACACTGACCCACGTGTCCGCACGTGCCCCGACCCTAGAACGTGTCCGCACCCTCGCCTGTGCCCTCAGCCTTGCCGTTCCCTAACCCTAACCCTAGCCCAGAACGGAAACACACCGGCAGCCCCACACCTTAGCCTCCGCCGTACCCTCATCCTAATCCGTACGCGGACACTGACACGCGCGTCCGCACGTGCCCCGACCCTAGCACGTGTCCGCACCCTCGCCTATGCCCTCAGCCTTGCCGTTCCCTAACCCTAACCCTAGCACGGAAGGGAAAGCCACCGGCAGCCCCACACCTTAGCCTCCGCCGTACCCTCATCCTAATCCGTACGCGGACACTGACCCGCGCGTCCGCACGTGCCCCGACCCTAGCACGTGTCCGCACCCTCACCTGTGCCCTCAGCCTTGCCGTTCCCTAACCCTAACCCTAGCCCGGAACGGAAACCCACCGGCAGCCCCACACCTTAGCCTCCGCCGTACCCTCATCCTAATCCTTACGTGGACACTGACCCGCGCGTCCGCGCGTGCCCCGACCCTAGCACGTGTCCGCACCCTCACCTGTGCCCTCAGCCTTGCCGTTCCCTAACCCTAACCCTAGCCCGGAACGGAAACCCACCGGCAGCCCCACACCTTAGCCTCCGCCATACCCTCATCCTAATCCGTACGCGGACACTGACCCGCGCGTCCGCACGTGCCCCGACCCTAGCACGTGTCCGCACCCTCGCCTGTGCCCTCAGCCTTGCCGTTCCCTAACCCTAACCCTAGCCCGGAACGGAAACCCACCGGCAGCCCCACACCTTAGCCTCCGCCGTACCCTCATCCTAATCCGTACGCGGACACTGACTCGCGCGTCCGAACGTGCCACGACCATAGCACGTGTCCGCACACTCGCCTGTGCCCTCAGCCTTGCCATTCCCTAACCCTAACCCTAGCCCGGAACGGAAACCCACCGGCAGCCCCACACCTTAGCCTCCGCCGTACCCTCATCCTAATCCGTACGCGGACACTGACCCGCGCGTCCGCACGTGCCCCGACCCTAGCACGTGTCCGCACCCTCACCTGTGCCCTCAGCCTTGCCGTTCCTTAACCCTAACCCTAGCCCGGAACGGAAACCCACCGGCAGCCCCACACCTTAGCCTCCGCCGTACCCTCATCCTAATCCGTACGCGGACACTGACCCGCGTGTCCGCACGTGCCCCGACCCTAGAACGTGTCCGCACCCTCGCCTGTTCCCTCAGCCTTGCCGTTCCCTAACCCTAACCCTAGCCCAGAACGGAAACACACCGGCAGCCCCACACCTTAGCCTCCGCCGTACCCTCATCCTAATCCGTACGCGGACACTGACCCGCGCGTCCGCACGTGCCCCGACCCTAGCACGTGTCCGCACCCTCGCCTGTGCCCTCAGCCTTGCCGTTCCCTAACCCTAACCCTAGCACGGAAGGGAAACCCACCGGCAGCCCCACACCTTAGCCTCCGCCGTACCCTCATCCTAATCCGTACGCGGACACTGACCCGCGCGTCCGCACGTGCCCCGACCCTAGCACGTGTCCGCACCCTCACCTGTGCCCTCAGCCTTGCCGTTCCCTAACCCTAACCCTAGCCCGGAACGGAAACCCACCGGCAGCCCCACACCTTAGCCTCCGCCGTACCCTCATCCTAATCCTTACGCGGACACTGACCCGCGCGTCCGCGCGTGCCCCGACCCTAGCACGTGTCCGCACCCTCACCTGTGCCCTCAGCCTTGCCGTTCCCTAACCCTAACCCTAGCCCGGAACAGAAACCCACCGGCAGCCCCACACCTTAGCCTCCGCCGTACGCTCATCCTAATCCGTACGCGGACACTGACCCGCGCGTCCGCACGTGCCCCGACCCTAGCACGTGTCCTCACCCTCACCTGTGCCCTCAGCCTTGCCGTTCCCTAACCCTAACCCTAGCCCGGAACGGAAACCCACCGGCAGCCACACACCTTAGCCTCCGCCGTAACCTCATCCTAATCCGTACGCGGACACTGACCCGCGCGTCCGCACGTGCCCCAACCCTAGCACGTGTCCGCACCCTCACCTGTGCCCTCAGCCTTGCCGTTCCCTAACCCTAACCCTAGCCCTGAACGGAAACCCCCCGGCAGCCCCACACTTTAGCCTCCGCCATACCCTCGTCCTAATCCGTACGCGGACACTGACCCGCGCGTCCGCACGAGCCCCGACCCTAGCATGTGTCCGCACCCTCACCTGTGCCCTCAGCCTTGCCGTTCCCTAACCCTAACCCTAGCCCGGAACGGAAACCCACGGGCAGCCCCACACCTTAGCCTCCGCCGTACCCTCATCCTAATCCGTACGCGGACACTGACCCGCGCGTCCGCACGAGCCCCGACCCTAGCACGTGTCCGCACCCTCACCTGTGCCTTCAGCCTTACCGTTCCCTAACCCTAACCCTAGCCCGGATGGGAAACAGACCGGCAGCCCCACACCTTAGCCTCCGCCGTACCCTCATCCTAATCCGTACGCGGACACTGACCCGCGTGTCCGCACGTGCCCCGACCCTAGAACGTGTCCGCACCCTCGCCTGTGCCCTCAGCCTTGCCGTTCCCTAACCCTAACCCTAGCCCGGAACGGAAACACACCGGCAGCCCCACACCTTAGCCTCCGCCGTACCCTCATCCTAATCCGTACGCGGACACTGACACGCGCGTCCGCACGTGCCCCGACCCTAGCACGTGTCCGCACCCTCGCCTGTGCCCTCAGCCTTGCCGTTCCCTAACCCTAACCCTAGCACGGAAGGGAAACCCACCGGCAGCCCCACACCTTAGCCTCCGCCGTACCCTCATCCTAATCCGTACGCGGACACTGACACGCGCGTCCGCACGTGCCCCGACCCTAGCACGTGTCCGCACCCTCACCTGTGCCCTCAGCCTTGCCGTTCCCTAACCCTAACCCTAGCCCGGAACGGAAACCCACCGGCAGTCCCACACCTTAGCCTCCGCCGTACCCTCATCCTAATCCGTACGCGGACACTGACCCGCGCGTCCGCACGTGCCCCGACCCTAGCACGTGTCCGCACCCTCACCTGTGCCCTCAGCCTTGCCGTTCCCTAACCCTAACCCTAGCCCGGAACGGAAACCCACCGGCAGCCCCACACCTTAGCCTCCGCCGTACCCTCTTCCTAATCCGTACGCGGACACTGACCCGCGCGTCCGCACGTGCCACGACCCTAGCACGTGTCCGCACCCTCGCCTGTGCCCTCAGCCTTGCCGTTCCCTAACCCTAACCCTAGCCCGGAACGGAAACCCACCGGCAGCCCCACACCTTAGCCTCCGCCGTACCCTCATCCTAATCCGTACGCAGACACTGACCCGCGCCTCCGCCCGAGCCCCGACCTTAGCACGTGTCCGCACCCTCGCCTGTGCCCTCAGCCTTGCCGTTCCCTAACCCTAACCCTAGCCCGGATCGGAAACCCACCGGCAGCCCCACACCTTAGCCTCCGCCGTACCCTCATCCTAATCCGTACGCGGACACTGACCCGCGCGTCCGCACGTGCCCCGACCCTATCACGTGTCCGCACCCTCACCTGTGCCCTCAGCCTTGCCGTTCCCTAACCCTAACCCTAGCCCTGAACGGAAACCCACCGGCAGCCCCATACTTTAGCCTCCGCCGTACCCTCATCCTAATCCGTACGCGGACACTGACCCGCGCGTCCGCACGAGCCCCGACCCTAGCACGTGTCCGCACCCTCACCTGTGCCCTCAGCCTTGCCGTTCCCTAACCCTAACCCTAGCCCGGAACGGAAACCCACGGGCAGCCCCACACCTTAGCCTCCGCCGTACCCTCATCCTAATCCGTACGCGGACACTGACCCGCGCGTCCGCACGTGCCACGACCCTAGCACGTGTCCGCACCCTCGCCTGTGCCCTCAGCCTTGCCGTTCCCTAACCCTAACCCTAGCCCGGAACGGAAACCCACCGGCAGCCCCACACCTTAGGCTCCAGCGTACCCTCATCCTAATCCGTACGCGGACACTGACTCGCGCGTCCGCACGTGCCACGACACTAGCACGTGTCCGCACCCTCACCTGTGCCCTCAGCCTTGCCGTTCCCTAACCCTAACCCTAGCCCGGAAGGGAAACCCACCGGCAGCCCCACACCTTAGCCTCCGCCGTACCCTCATCCTAATCCGTACGCGGACACTGACCCGCGTGTCCGCACGTGCCCCGACCCTAGCACGTGTCCGCACCCTCACCTGTGCCCTCAGCCTTGCCGTTACTTAACCCTAACCCTAGCCCGGAACGGAAACCCACCGGCAGCCCCACACCTTAGCCTCCGCCGTACCCTCATCCTAATCCGTACGCGGACACTGACCCGCGCGTCCGCACGTGCACCGACCCTAGCACGTGTCCGCACCCTGAACTGTGGCCTCAGCCTTGCCGTTCCCTAACCCTAACCCTAGTCCGGAACGGAAACCCACCGGCAGCCCCACACCTTAGCCTCCGCCGTACCCTCATCCTAATCCGTACGCGGACACTGACCCGCGCGTCCGCACGAGCCCCGACCCTAGCACGTGTCCGCACCCTCACCTGTGCCCTCAGCCTTACCGTTCCCTAACCCTAACCCTAGCCCGGAAGGGAAACCCACCGGCAGCCCCACACCTTAGCCTCCGCCGTACCCTCATCCTAATCCGTACGCGGACACTGACACGCGCGTCCGCACGTGCCCCGACCCTAGCACGTGTCCGCACCCTCGCCTATGCCCTCAGCCTTGCCGTTCCCTAACCCTAACCCTAGCACGGAAGGGAAAGCCACCGGCAGCCCCACACCTTAGCCTCCGCCGTACCCTCATCCTAATCCGTACGCGGACACTGACCCGCGCGTCCGCACGTGCCCCGACCCTAGCACGTGTCCGCACCCTCACCTGTGCCCTCAGCCTTGCCGTTCCCTAACCCTAACCCTAGCCCGGAACGGAAACCCACCGGCAGCCCCACACCTTAGTCTCCGCCGTACCCTCATCCTAATCCTTACGTGGACACTGACCCGCGCGTCCGCGCGTGCCCCGACCCTAGCACGTGTCCGCACCCTCACCTGTGCCCTCAGCCTTGCCGTTCCCTAACCCTAACCCTAGCCCGGAACGGAAACCCACCGGCAGCCCCACACCTTAGCCTCCGCCGTACCCTCATCCTAATCCGTACGCGGACACTGACCCGCGCGTCCGCACGTGCCCCGACCCTAGCACGTGTCCGCACCCTCGCCTGTGCCCTCAGCCTTGCCGTTCCCTAACCCTAACCCTAGCCCGGAACGGAAACCCACCGGCAGCCCCACACCTTAGCCTCCGCCGTACCCTCATCCTAATCCGTACGCGGACACTGACTCGCGCGTCCGAACGTGCCACGACCATAGCACGTGTCCGCACACTCGCCTGTGCCCTCAGCCTTACCATTCCCTAACCCTAACCCTAGCCCGGAACGGAAACCCACCGGCAGCCCCACACCTTAGCCTCCGCCGTACCCTCATCCTAATCCGTACGCGGACACTGACCCGCGCGTCCGCACGTGCCCCGACCCTAGCACGTGTCCGCACCCTCACCTGTGCCCTCAGCCTTGCCGTTCCTTAACCCTAACCCTAGCCCGGAACGGAAACCCACCGGCAGCCCCACACCTTAGCCTCCGCCGTACCCTCATCCTAATCCGTACGCGGACACTGACCCGCGTGTCCGCACGTGCCCCGACCCTAGAACGTGTCCGCACCCTCGCCTGTTCCCTCAGCCTTGCCGTTCCCTAACCCTAACCCTAGCCCAGAACGGAAACACACCGGCAGCCCCACACCTTAGCCTCCGCCGTACCCTCATCCTAATCCGTACGCGGACACTGACCCGCGCGTCCGCACGTGCCCCGACCCTAGCACGTGTCCGCACCCTCGCCTGTGCCCTCAGCCTTGCCGTTCCCTAACCCTAACCCTAGCACGGAAGGGAAACCCACCGGCAGCCCCACACCTTAGCCTCCGCCGTACCCTCATCCTAATCCGTACGCGGACACTGACCCGCGCGTCCGCACGTGCCCCGACCCTAGCACGTGTCCGCACCCTCACCTGTGCCCTCAGCCTTGCCGTTCCCTAACCCTAACCCTAGCCCGGAACGGAAACCCACCGGCAGCCCCACACCTTAGCCTCCGCCGTACCCTCATCCTAATCCTTACGCGGACACTGACCCGCGCGTCCGCGCGTGCCCCGACCCTAGCACGTGTCCGCACCCTCACCTGTGCCCTCAGCCTTGCCGTTCCCTAACCCTAACCCTAGCCCGGAACAGAAACCCACCGGCAGCCCCACACCTTAGCCTCCGCCGTACGCTCATCCTAATCCGTACGCGGACACTGACCCGCGCGTCCGCACGTGCCCCGACCCTAGCACGTGTCCTCACCCTCACCTGTGCCCTCAGCCTTGCCGTTCCCTAACCCTAACCCTAGCCCGGAACGGAAACCCACCGGCAGCCACACACCTTAGCCTCCGCCGTAACCTCATCCTAATCCGTACGCGGACACTGACCCGTGCGTCCGCACGTGCCCCAACCCTAGCACGTGTCCGCACCCTCACCTGTGCCCTCAGCCTTGCCGTTCCCTAACCCTAACCCTAGCCCTGAACGGAAACCCACCGGCAGCCCCACACTTTAGCCTCCGCCATACCCTCGTCCTAATCCGTACGCGGACACTGACCCGCGCGTCCGCACGAGCCCCGACCCTAGCATGTGTCCGCACCCTCACCTGTGCCCTCAGCCTTGCCGTTCCCTAACCCTAACCCTAGCCCGGAACGGAAACCCACGGGCAGCCCCACACCTTAGCCTCCGCCGTACCCTCATCCTAATCCGTACGCGGACACTGACCCGCGCGTCCGCACGAGCCCCGACCCTAGCACGTGTCCGCACCCTCACCTGTGCCTTCAGCCTTACCGTTCCCTAACCCTAACCCTAGCCCGGATGGGAAACAGACCGGCAGCCCCACACCTTAGCCTCCGCCGTACCCTCATCCTAATCCGTACGCGGACACTGACCCGCGTGTCCGCACGTGCCCCGACCCTAGAACGTGTCCGCACCCTCGCCTGTGCCCTCAGCCTTGCCGTTCCCTAACCCTAACCCTAGCCCGGAACGGAAACACACCGGCAGCCCCACACCTTAGCCTCCGCCGTACCCTCATCCTAATCCGTACGCGGACACTGACACGCGCGTCCGCACGTGCCCCGACCCTAGCACGTGTCCGCACCCTCGCCTGTGCCCTCAGCCTTGCCGTTCCCTAACCCTAACCCTAGCACGGAAGGGAAACCCACCGGCAGCCCCACACCTTAGCCTCCGCCGTACCCTCATCCTAATCCGTACGCGGACACTGACACGCGCGTCCGCACGTGCCCCGACCCTAGCACGTGTCCGCACCCTCACCTGTGCCCTCAGCCTTGCCGTTCCCTAACCCTAACCCTAGCCCGGAACGGAAACCCACCGGCAGTCCCACACCTTAGCCTCCGCCGTACCCTCATCCTAATCCGTACGCGGACACTGACCCGCGCGTCCGCACGTGCCCCGACCCTAGCACGTGTCCGCACCCTCACCTGTGCCCTCAGCCTTGCCGTTCCCTAACCCTAACCCTAGCCCGGAACGGAAACCCACCGGCAGCCCCACACCTTAGCCTCCGCCGTACCCTCTTCCTAATCCGTACGCGGACACTGACCCGCGCGTCCGCACGTGCCACGACCCTAGCACGTGTCCGCACCCTCGCCTGTGCCCTCAGCCTTGCCGTTCCCTAACCCTAACCCTAGCCCGGAACGGAAACCCACCGGCAGCCCCACACCTTAGCCTCCGCCGTACCCTCATCCTAATCCGTACGCAGACACTGACCCGCGCCTCCGCCCGAGCCCCGACCTTAGCACGTGTCCGCACCCTCGCTTGTGCCCTCAGCCTTGCCGTTCCCTAACCCTAACCCTAGCCCGGATCGGAAACCCACCGGCAGCCCCACACCTTAGCCTCCGCCGTACCCTCATCCTAATCCGTACGCGGACACTGACCCGCGCGTCCGCACGTGCCCCGACCCTATCACGTGTCCGCACCCTCACCTGTGCCCTCAGCCTTGCCGTTCCCTAACCCTAACCCTAGCCCTGAACGGAAACCCACC
This sequence comes from Hyperoodon ampullatus, assembly GCF_949752795.1. Lineage (NCBI taxonomy): Eukaryota > Metazoa > Chordata > Mammalia > Artiodactyla > Ziphiidae > Hyperoodon > Hyperoodon ampullatus. Next base: position 51,456 of record NW_027640720.1, on the reverse strand, counting down.
GGCAGCCCCATACTTTAGCCTCCGCCGTACCCTCATCCTAATCCGTACGCGGACACTGACCCGCGCGTCCGCACGAGCCCCGACCCTAGCACGTGTCCGCACCCTCACCTGTGCCCTCAGCCTTGCCGTTCCCTAACCCTAACCCTAGCCCGGAACGGAAACCCACTGGCAGCCCCACACCTTAGCCTCCGCCGTACCCTCATCCTAATCCGTACGCGGACACTGACCCGCGCGTCCGCACGTGCCACGACCCTAGCACGTGTCCGCACCCTCGCCTGTGCCCTCAGCCTTGCCGTTCCCTAACCCTAACCCTAGCCCGGAACGGAAACCCACCGGCAGCCCCACACCTTAGGCTCCGGCGTACCCTCATCCTAATCCGTACGCGGACACTGACTCGCGCGTCCGCACGTGCCACGACACTAGCACGTGTCCGCACCCTCACCTGTGCCCTCAGCCTTGCCGTTCCCTAACCCTAACCCTAGCCCGGAAGGGAAACCCACCGGCAGCCCCACACCTTAGCCTCCGCCGTACCCTCATCCTAATCCGTACGCGGACACTGACCCGCGTGTCCGCACGTGCCCCGACCCTAGCACGTGTCCGCACCCTCACCTGTGCCCTCAGCCTTGCCGTTACTTAACCCTAACCCTAGCCCGGAACGGAAACCCACCGGCAGCCCCACACCTTAGCCTCCGCCGTACCCTCATCCTAATCCGTACGCGGACACTGACCCGCGCGTCCGCACGTGCACCGACCCTAGCACGTGTCCGCACCCTGACCTGTGGCCTCAGCCTTGCCGTTCCCTAACCCTAACCCTAGTCCGGAACGGAAACCCACCGGCAGCCCCACACCTTAGCCTCCGCCGTACCCTCATCCTAATCCGTACGCGGACACTGACCCGCGCGTCCGCACGAGCCCCGACCCTAGCACGTGTCCGCACCCTCACCTGTGCCCTCAGCCTTACCGTTCCCTAACCCTAACCCTAGCCCGGAAGGGAAACCCACCGGCAGCCCCACACCTTAGCCTCCGCCGTACCCTCATCCTAATCCGTACGCGGACACTGACCCACGTGTCCGCACGTGCCCCGACCCTAGAACGTGTCCGCACCCTCGCCTGTGCCCTCAGCCTTGCCGTTCCCTAACCCTAACCCTAGCCCAGAACGGAAACACACCGGCAGCCCCACACCTTAGCCTCCGCCGTACCCTCATCCTAATCCGTACGCGGACACTGACACGCGCGTCCGCACGTGCCCCGACCCTAGCACGTGTCCGCACCCTCGCCTATGCCCTCAGCCTTGCCGTTCCCTAACCCTAACCCTAGCACGGAAGGGAAAGCCACCGGCAGCCCCACACCTTAGCCTCCGCCGTACCCTCATCCTAATCCGTACGCGGACACTGACCCGCGCGTCCGCACGTGCCCCGACCCTAGCACGTGTCCGCACCCTCACCTGTGCCCTCAGCCTTGCCGTTCCCTAACCCTAACCCTAGCCCGGAACGGAAACCCACCGGCAGCCCCACACCTTAGCCTCCGCCGTACCCTCATCCTAATCCTTACGTGGACACTGACCCGCGCGTCCGCGCGTGCCCCGACCCTAGCACGTGTCCGCACCCTCACCTGTGCCCTCAGCCTTGCCGTTCCCTAACCCTAACCCTAGCCCGGAACGGAAACCCACCGGCAGCCCCACACCTTAGCCTCCGCCGTACCCTCATCCTAATCCTTACGTGGACACTGACCCGCGCGTCCGCGCGTGCCCCGACCCTAGCACGTGTCCGCACCCTCACCTGTGCCCTCAGCCTTGCCGTTCCCTAACCCTAACCCTAGCCCGGAACGGAAACCCACCGGCAGCCCCACACCTTAGCCTCCGCCGTACCCTCATCCTAATCCGTACGTGGACACTGAACCGCGCGTCCGCACATGCCCCGACCCTAGCACGTGTCCACACCCTCACCTCTGCCCTCAGCCTTGCCGTTCCCTAACCCTAACCCAAGCCCGGAACGGAAACCCACCGGCAGCCTCACACCTTAGCCTCCGCCGTACGCTCATCCTAATCCGTACGTGGACACTGAACCGCGCGTCCGCACATGCCCCGAGCCTAGCACGTGTCCACACCCTCACCTCTGCCCTCAGCCTTGCCGTTCCCTAACCCTAACCCTAGCCCGGAACGGAAACCCACCGGCAGCCCCACACCTTAGCCTCCGCCGTACCCTCATCCTAATCCGTACGCGGACACTGACCCGCGCGTCCGCACGTGCCACGACCCTAGCACGTGTCCGCACCCTCGCCTGTGCCCTCAGCCTTGCCGTTCCCTAACCCTAACCCTAGCCCGGAACGGAAACCCACCGGCAGCCCCACACCTTAGCCTCCGCCGTACCCTCATCCTAATCCGTACGCAGACACTGACCCGCGCCTCCGCCCGAGCCCCGACCTTAGAACGTGTCCGCACCCTCGCCTGTGCCCTCAGCCTTGCCGTTCCCTAACCCTAACCCTAGCCCGGATCGGAAACCCACCGGCAGCCCCACACCTTAGCCTCCGCCGTACCCTCATCCTAATCCGTACGCGGACACTGACCCGCGCGTCCGCACGTGCCCCGACCCTAGCACGTGTCCGCACCCTCACCTGTGCCCTCAGCCTTGCCGTTCCCTAACCCTAACCCTAGCCCTGAACGGAAACCCACCGGCAGCCCCATACTTTAGCCTCCGCCGTAACCTCATCCTAATCCGTACGCGGACACTGACCCGCGCGTCCGCACGAGCCCCGACCCTAGCACGTGTCCGCACCCTCACCTGTGCCCTCAGCCTTGCCGTTCCCTAACCCTAACGCTAGCCCGGAACGGAAACCCACGGGCAGCCCTACACCTTAGCCTCCGCCGTACCCTCATCCTAATCCGTACGCGGACACTGACCCGCGCGTCCGCGCGTGCCACGACCCTAGCACGTGTCCGCACCCTCGCCTGTGCCCTCAGCCTTGCCGTTCCCTAACCCTAACCCTAGCCCGGAACGGAAACCCACCGGCAGCCCCACACCTTAGCCTCCGCCGTACCCTCATCCTAATCCTTACGTGGACACTGACCCGCGCGTCCGCGCGTGCCCCGACCCTAGCACGTGTCCGCACCCTCACCTGTGCCCTCAGCCTTGCCGTTCCCTAACCCTAACCCTAGCCCGGAACGGAAACCCACCGGCAGCCCCACACCTTAGCCTCCGCCGTACCCTCATCCTAATCCGTACGTGGACACTGAACCGCGCGTCCGCACATGCCCCGACCCTAGCACGTGTCCACACCCTCACCTCTGCCCTCAGCCTTGCCGTTCCCTAACCCTAAGCCAAGCCCGGAACGGAAACCCACCGGCAGCCCCACACCTTAGCCTCCGCCGTACGCTCATCCTAATCCGTACGTGGACACTGAACCGCGCGTCCACACATGCCCCGAGCCTAGCACGTGTCCACACCCTCACCTCTGCCCTCAGCCTTGCCGTTCCCTAACCCTAACCCTAGCCCGGAACGGAAACCCACCGGCAGCCCCACACCTTAGCCTCCGCCGTACCCTCATCCTAATCCGTACGCGGACACTGACTCGCGCGTCCGAACGTGCCACGACCATAGCACGTGTCCGCACACTCGCCTGTGCCCACAGCCTTGCCATTCCCTAACCCTAACCCTAGCCCGGAACGGAAACACACCGGCAGCCCCACACCTTAGCCTCCGCCGTACCCTCATCCTAATCCGTACGCGGACACTGACCCGCGCGTCCGCACGTGCCCCGACCCTAGCACGTGTCCGCACCCTCGCCTGTGCCCTCAGCCTTGCCGTTCCCTAACCCTAACCCTAGCCCGGAACGGAAACCCACCGGCAGCCCCACACCTTAGCCTCCGCCGTACCCTCATCCTAATCCGTACGCGGACACTGACCCGCGTGTCCGCACGTGCCCCGACCCTAGAACGTGTCCGCACCCTCGCCTGTTCCCTCAGCCTTGCCGTTCCCTAACCCTAACCCTAGCCCGGAACGGAAACACACCGGCAGCCCCACACCTTAGCCTCCGCCGTACCCTCATCCTAATCCGTACGCGGACACTGACCCGCGCGTCCGCACGTGCCCCGACCCTAGCACGTGTCCGCACCCTCGCCTGTGCCCTCAGCCTTGCCGTTCCCTAACCCTAACCCTAGCACGGAAGGGAAACCCACCAGCAGCCCCACACATTAGCCTCCGCCGTACCCTCATCCTAATCCGTACGCGGACACTGACCCGCGCGTCCGCACGTGCCCCGACCCTAGCACGTGTCCACACCCTCACCTCTGCCCTCAGCCTTGCCGTTCCCTAACCCTAACCCAAGCCCGGAACGGAAACCCACCGGCAGCCCCACACCTTAGCCTCCGCCGTACCCTCATCCTAATCCTTACGTGGACACTGACCCGCGCGTCCGCACGTGCCCCGACCCTAGCACGTGTCCGCACCCTCGCCTGTTCCCTCAGCCTTGCCGTTCCCTAACCCTAACCCTAGCCCGGAACGGAAACACACCGGCAGCCCCACACCTTAGCCTCCGCCGTACCCTCATCCTAATCCGTACGCGGACACTGACCCGCGCGTCCGCACGTGCCCCGACCCTAGCACGTGTCCGCACCCTCGCCTGTGCCCTCAGCCTTGCCGTTCCCTAACCCTAACCCTAGCCCGGAACGGAAACCCACCGGCAGCCCCACACCTTAGCCTCCGCCGTACCCTCATGCTAATCCGTACGTGGACACTGAACCGCGCGTCCGCACATGCCCCGACCCTAGCACGTGTCCACACCCTCACCTCTGCCCTCAGCCTTGCCGTTCCCTAACCCTAACCCAAGCCCGGAACGGAAACCCACCGGCAGCCTCACACCTTAGCCTCCGCCGTACGCTCATCCTAATCCGTACGTGGACACTGAACCGCGCGTCCGCACATGCCCCGAGCCTAGCACGTGTCCACACCCTCACCTCTGCCCTCAGCCTTGCCGTTCCCTAACCCTAACCCTAGCCCGGAACGGAAACCCACCGGCAGCCCCACACCTTAGCCTCCGCCGTACCCTCATCCTAATCCGTACGCGGACACTGACCCGCGCATCCGCACGTGCCACGACCCTAGCACGTGTCCGCACCCTCGCCTGTGCCCTCAGCCTTGCCGTTCCCTAACCCTAACCCTAGCCCGGAACGGAAACCCACCGGCAGCCCCACACCTTAGCCTCCGCCGTACCCTCATCCTAATCCGTACGCAGACACTGACCCGCTCCTCCGCCCGAGCCCCGACCTTAGAACGTGTCCGCACCCTCGCCTGTGCCCTCAGCCTTGCCGTTCCCTAACCCTAACCCTAGCCCGGATCGGAAACCCACCGGCAGCCCCACACCTTAGCCTCCGCCGTACCCTCATCCTAATCCGTACGCGGACACTGACCCGCGCGTCCGCACGTGCCCTGACCCTAGCACGTGTCCGCACCCTCACCTGTGCCCTCAGCCTTGCCGTTCCCTAACCCTAACCCTAGCCCTGAACGGAAACCCACCGGCAGCCCCATACTTTAGCCTCCGCCGTAACCTCATCCTAATCCGTACGCGGACACTGACCCGCGCGTCCGCACGAGCCCCGACCCTAGCACGTGTCCGCACCCTCACCTGTGCCCTCAGCCTTGCCGTTCCCTAACCCTAACCCTAGCCCGGAACGGAAACCCACGGGCAGCCCTACACCTTAGCCTCCGCCGTACCCTCATCCTAATCCGTACGCGGACACTGACCCGCGCGTCCGCACGTGCCACGACCCTAGCACGTGTCCGCACCCTCGCCTGTGCCCTCAGCCTTGCCGTTCCCTAACCCTAACCCTAGCCCGGAACGGAAACCCACCGGCAGCCCCACACCTTAGGCTCCGCCGTACCCTCATCCTGATCCGTACGCGGACACTGACTCGCGCGTCCGCACGTGCCACGACACTAGCACGTGTCCGCACCCTCACCTGTGCCCTCAGCCTTGCCGTTCCCTAACCCTAACCCTAGCCCGGAAGGGAAACCCACCGGCAGCCCCACACCTTAGCCTCCGCCGTACCCTCATCCTAATCCGTACGCGGACACTGACCCGCACGTCCGCACGTGCCCCGACCCTAGCACGTGTCCGCACCCTCACCTGTGCCCTCAGCCTTGCCGTTACTTAACCCTAACCCTAGCCCGGAACGGAAACCCACCGGCAGCCCCACACCTTAGCCTCCGCCGTACCCTCATCCTAATCCGTACGCGGACACTGACCCGCGCGTCCGCACGTGCACCGACCCTAGCACGTGTCCGCACCCTGACCTGTGGCCTCAGCCTTGCAGTTCCCTAACCCTAACCCTAGTCCGGAATGGAAACCCACCGGCAGCCCCACACCTTAGCCTCCGCCGTACCCTCATCCTAATCCGTACGCGGACACTGACCCGCGCGTCCGCACGAGCCCCGACCCTAGCACGTGTCCGCACCCTCACCTGTGCCCTCAGCCTTACCGTTCCCTAACCCTAACCCTAGCCCGGAAGGGAAACCCACCGGCAGCCCCACACCTTAGCCTCCGCCGTACACTCATCCTAATCCGTACGCGGACACTGACCCACGTGTCCGCACGTGCCCCGACCCTAGAACGTGTCCGCACCCTCGCCTGTGCCCTCAGCCTTGCCGTTCCCTAACCCTAACCCTAGCCCTGAACGGAAACACACCGGCAGCCCCACACCTTAGCCTCCGCCGTACCCTCATCCTAATCCGTACGCGGACACTGACACGCGTGTCCGCACGTGCCCCGACCCTAGCACGTGTCCGCACCCTCGCCTGTGCCCTCAGCCTTGCCGTTCCCTAACCCAAACCCTAGCCCGGAACGGAAACCCACCGGCAGCCCCACACCTTAGCCTCCGCCGTACCCTCATCCTAATCCGTAGGCGGACACTGACCCGCGCGTCCGCACGTGCCCCGACCCTAGCACGTGTCCGCACCCTCGCCTGTGCCCTCAGCCTTGCCGTTCCCTAACCCAAACCCTAGCCCGGAACGGAAACCCACCGGCAGCCCCACAACTTAGCCTCCGCCGTACCCTCATCCTAATCCGTACGCGGGCAATGACCCGCGCGTCCGCACGTGCTCCGACCCTAGCACGTGTCCGCACCCTCACCTGTGCCCTCAGCCTTGCCGTTCCCTAACCCTAACCCTAGCCCGGAACGGAAACCCACCGGCAGCCCCACACCTTAGCCTCCGCCGTACCCTCATCCTAATCCTTACGCGGACACTGACCCGCGCGTCCGCGCGTGCCCCGACCCTAGCACGTGTCCTCACCCTCACCTGTGCCCTCAGCCTTGCCGTTCCCTAACCCTAACCCTAGCCCGGAACAGAAACCCACCGGCAGCCACACACCTTAGCCTCCGCCTTAACCTCATCCTAATCCGTACGCGGACACTGACCCGCGCGTCCGCACGTGCCCCAACCCTAGCACGTGTCCGCACCCTCACCTGTGCCCTCAGCCTTGCCGTTCCCTAACCCTAACCCTAGCCCTGAACGGAAACCCACCGGCAGCCCCACACTTTAGCCTCCGCCATACCTTCGTCCTAATCCGTACGCGGACACTGACCCGCGCGTCCGCACGAGCCCCGACCCTAGCACGTGTCCGCACCCTCACCTGTGCCCTCAGCCTTGCCGTTCCCTAACCCTAACCCTAGCCCGGAACGGAAACCCACCGGCAGCCCCACACCTTAGCCTCCGCCGTACCCTCATCCTAATCCGTACGCGGACACTGACCCACGCGTCCTCACGTGCCACGACCCTAGCACGTGTCCGCACCCTCACCTGTGCCCTCAGACTTGCCGTTCCCTAACCCTAACCCTAGCCCGGAAGGGAAACCAACCGGCAGCCCCACACCTTAGCCTCCGCCGTACCCTCATCCTAATCCGTACGCGGACACTGACCCACGCGTCCGCACGTGTCCCGACCCTAGCACGTGTCCGCACCCTCACCTGTGCCCTCAGCCTTGCCGTTCCTTAACCCTAACCCTAGCCCGGAACGGAAACCCACCGGCAGCCCCACACCTTAGCCTCCGCCGTACCCTCATCCTAATCCGTACGCGGACACTGACCCGCGCGTCCGCACGTGCCCCGACCCTAGCACGTGTCCGCACCCTCGCCTGTGCCCTCAGCCTTGCCGTTCCCTAACCCTAACCCTAGCCCGGAACGGAAACCCACCGGCAGCCCCACACCTTAGCCTCCGCCGTACCCTCATCCTAATCCGTACGCGGACACTGACTCGCGCGTCCGAACGTGCCACGACCATAGCACGTGTCCGCACACTCGCCTGTGCCCTCAGCCTTGCCATTCCCTAACCCTAACCCTAGCCCGGAACGGAAACCCACCGGCAGCCCCACACCTTAGCCTCCGCCGTACCCTCATCCTAATCCGTACGCGGACACTGACCCGCGCGTCCGCACGTGCCCCGACCCTAGCACGTGTCCGCACCCTCACCTGTGCCCTCAGCCTTGCCGTTCCTTAACCCTAACCCTAGCCCGGAACGGAAACCCACCGGCAGCCCCACACCTTAGCCTCCGCCGTACCCTCATCCTAATCCGTACGCGGACACTGACCCGCGTGTCCGCACGTGCCCCGACCCTAGAACGTGTCCGCACCCTCGCCTGTTCCCTCAGCCTTGCCGTTCCCTAACCCTAACCCTAGCCCAGAACGGAAACACACCGGCAGCCCCACACCTTAGCCTCCGCCGTACCCTCATCCTAATCCGTACGCGGACACTGACCCGCGCGTCCGCACGTGCCCCGACCCTAGCACGTGTCCGCACCCTCGCCTGTGCCCTCAGCCTTGCCGTTCCCTAACCCTAACCCTAGCACGGAAGGGAAACCCACCGGCAGCCCCACACCTTAGCCTCCGCCGTACCCTCATCCTAATCCGTACGCGGACACTGACCCGCGCGTCCGCACGTGCCCCGACCCTAGCACGTGTCCGCACCCTCACCTGTGCCCTCAGCCTTGCCGTTCCCTAACCCTAACCCTAGCCCGGAACGGAAACCCACCGGCAGCCCCACACCTTAGCCTCCGCCGTACCCTCATCCTAATCCTTACGCGGACACTGACCCGCGCGTCCGCGCGTGCCCCGACCCTAGCACGTGTCCGCACCCTCACCTGTGCCCTCAGCCTTGCCGTTCCCTAACCCTAACCCTAGCCCGGAACAGAAACCCACCGGCAGCCCCACACCTTAGCCTCCGCCGTACGCTCATCCTAATCCGTACGCGGACACTGACCCGCGCGTCCGCACGTGCCCCGACCCTAGCACGTGTCCTCACCCTCACCTGTGCCCTCAGCCTTGCCATTCCCTAACCCTAACCCTAGCCCGGAACGGAAACCCACCGGCAGCCACACACCTTAGCCTCCGCCGTAACCTCATCCTAATCCGTACGCGGACACTGACCCGCGCGTCCGCACGTGCCCCAACCCTAGCACGTGTCCGCACCCTCACCTGTGCCCTCAGCCTTGCCGTTTCCTAACCCTAACCCTAGCCCTGAACGGAAACCCACCGGCAGCCCCACACTTTAGCCTCCGCCATACCCTCGTCCTAATCCGTACGCGGACACTGACCCGCGCGTCCGCACGAGCCCCGACCCTAGCATGTGTCCGCACCCTCACCTGTGCCCTCAGCCTTGCCGTTCCCTAACCCTAACCCTAGCCCGGAATGGAAACCCACGGGCAGCCCCACACCTTAGCGTCCGCCGTACCCTCATCCTAATCCGTACGCGGACACTGACCCGCGCGTCCGCACGAGCCCCGACCCTAGCACGTGTCCGCACCCTCACCTGTGCCTTCAGCCTTACCGTTCCCTAACCCTAACCCTAGCCCGGAAGGGAAACAGACCGGCAGCCCCACACCTTAGCCTCCGCCGTACCCTCATCCTAATCCGTACGCGGACACTGACCCGCGTGTCCGCACGTGCCCCGACCCTAGAACGTGTCCGCACCCTCGCCTGTGCCCTCAGCCTTGCCGTTCCCTAACCCTAACCCTAGCCCGGAACGGAAACACACCGGCAGCCCCACACCTTAGCCTCCGCCGTACCCTCATCCTAATCCGTACGCGGACACTGACACGCGCGTCCGCACGTGCCCCGACCCTAGCACGTGTCCGCACCCTCGCCTGTGCCCTCAGCCTTGCCGTTCCCTAACCCTAACCCTAGCACGGAAGGGAAACCCACCGGCAGCCCCACACCTTAGCCTCCGCCGTACCCTCATCCTAATCCGTACGCGGACACTGACACGCGCGTCCGCACGTGCCCCGACCCTAGCACGTGTCCGCACCCTCACCTGTGCCCTCAGCCTTGCCGTTCCCTAACCCTAACCCTAGCCCGGAACGGAAACCCACCGGCAGTCCCACACCTTAGCCTCCGCCGTACCCTCATCCTAATCCGTACGCGGACACTGACCCGCGCGTCCGCACGTGCCCCGACCCTAGCACGTGTCCGCACCCTCACCTGTGCCCTCAGCCTTGCCGTTCCCTAACCCTAACCCTAGCCCGGAACGGAAACCCACCGGCAGCCCCACACCTTAGCCTCCGCCGTACCCTCTTCCTAATCCGTACGCGGACACTGACCCGCGCGTCCGCACGTGCCACGACCCTAGCACGTGTCCGCACCCTCGCCTGTGCCCTCAGCCTTGCCGTTCCCTAACCCTAACCCTAGCCCGGAACGGAAACCCACCGGCAGCCCCACACCTTAGCCTCCGCCGTACCCTCATCCTAATCCGTACGCAGACACTGACCCGCGCCTCCGCCCGAGCCCCGACCTTAGCACGTGTCCGCACCCTCGCCTGTGCCCTCAGCCTTGCCGTTCCCTAACCCTAACCCTAGCCCGGATCGGAAACCCACCGGCAGCCCCACACCTTAGCCTCCGCCGTACCCTCATCCTAATCCGTACGCGGACACTGACCCGCGCGTCCGCACGTGCCCCGACCCTATCACGTGTCCGCACCCTCACCTGTGCCCTCAGCCTTGCCGTTCCCTAACCCTAACCCTAGCCCTGAACGGAAACCCACCGGCAGCCCCATACTTTAGCCTCCGCCGTACCCTCATCCTAATCCGTACGCGGACACTGACCCGCGCGTCCGCACGAGCCCCGACCCTAGCACGTGTCCGCACCCTCACCTGTGCCCTCAGCCTTGCCGTTCCCTAACCCTAACCCTAGCCCGGAACGGAAACCCACGGGCAGCCCCACACCTTAGCCTCCGCCGTACCCTCATCCTAATCCGTACGCGGACACTGACCCGCGCGTCCGCACGTGCCACGACCCTAGCACGTGTCCGCACCCTCGCCTGTGCCCTCAGCCTTGCCGTTCCCTAACCCTAACCCTAGCCCGGAACGGAAACCCACCGGCAGCCCCACACCTTAGGCTCCGGCGTACCCTCATCCTAATCCGTACGCGGACACTGACTCGCGCGTCCGCACGTGCCACGACACTAGCACGTGTCCGCACCCTCACCTGTGCCCTCAGCCTTGCCGTTCCCTAACCCTAACCCTAGCCCGGAAGGGAAACCCACCGGCAGCCCCACACCTTAGCCTCCGCCGTACCCTCATCCTAATCCGTACGCGGACACTGACCCGCGTGTCCGCACGTGCCCCGACCCTAGCACGTGTCCGCACCCTCACCTGTGCCCTCAGCCTTGCCGTTACTTAACCCTAACCCTAGCCCGGAACGGAAACCCACCGGCAGCCCCACACCTTAGCCTCCGCCGTACCCTCATCCTAATCCGTACGCGGACACTGACCCGCGCGTCCGCACGTGCACCGACCCTAGCACGTGTCCGCACCCTGACCTGTGGCCTCAGCCTTGCCGTTCCCTAACCCTAACCCTAGTCCGGAACGGAAACCCACCGGCAGCCCCACACCTTAGCCTCCGCCGTACCCTCATCCTAATCCGTACGCGGACACTGACCCGCGCGTCCGCACGAGCCCCGACCCTAGCACGTGTCCGCACCCTCACCTGTGCCCTCAGCCTTACCGTTCCCTAACCCTAACCCTAGCCCGGAAGGGAAACCCACCGGCAGCCCCACACCTTAGCCTCCGCCGTACCCTCATCCTAATCCGTACGCGGACACTGACCCACGTGTCCGCACGTGCCCCGACCCTAGAACGTGTCCGCACCCTCGCCTGTGCCCTCAGCCTTGCCGTTCCCTAACCCTAACCCTAGCCCAGAACGGAAACACACCGGCAGCCCCACACCTTAGCCTCCGCCGTACCCTCATCCTAATCCGTACGCGGACACTGACACGCGCGTCCGCACGTGCCCCGACCCTAGCACGTGTCCGCACCCTCGCCTATGCCCTCAGCCTTGCCGTTCCCTAACCCTAACCCTAGCACGGAAGGGAAAGCCACCGGCAGCCCCACACCTTAGCCTCCGCCGTACCCTCATCCTAATCCGTACGCGGACACTGACCCGCGCGTCCGCACGTGCCCCGACCCTAGCACGTGTCCGCACCCTCACCTGTGCCCTCAGCCTTGCCGTTCCCTAACCCTAACCCTAGCCCGGAACGGAAACCCACCGGCAGCCCCACACCTTAGCCTCCGCCGTACCCTCATCCTAATCCTTACGTGGACACTGACCCGCGCGTCCGCGCGTGCCCCGACCCTAGCACGTGTCCGCACCCTCACCTGTGCCCTCAGCCTTGCCGTTCCCTAACCCTAACCCTAGCCCGGAACGGAAACCCACCGGCAGCCCCACACCTTAGCCTCCGCCGTACCCTCATCCTAATCCTTACGTGGACACTGACCCGCGCGTCCGCGCGTGCCCCGACCCTAGCACGTGTCCGCACCCTCACCTGTGCCCTCAGCCTTGCCGTTCCCTAACCCTAACCCTAGCCCGGAACGGAAACCCACCGGCAGCCCCACACCTTAGCCTCCGCCGTACCCTCATCCTAATCCGTACGTGGACACTGAACCGCGCGTCCGCACATGCCCCGACCCTAGCACGTGTCCACACCCTCACCTCTGCCCTCAGCCTTGCCGTTCCCTAACCCTAACCCAAGCCCGGAACGGAAACCCACCGGCAGCCTCACACCTTAGCCTCCGCCGTACGCTCATCCTAATCCGTACGTGGACACTGAACCGCGCGTCCGCACATGCCCCGAGCCTAGCACGTGTCCACACCCTCACCTCTGCCCTCAGCCTTGCCGTTCCCTAACCCTAACCCTAGCCCGGAACGGAAACCCACCGGCAGCCCCACACCTTAGCCTCCGCCGTACCCTCATCCTAATCCGTACGCGGACACTGACCCGCGCGTCCGCACGTGCCACGACCCTAGCACGTGTCCGCACCCTCGCCTGTGCCCTCAGCCTTGCCGTTCCCTAACCCTAACCCTAGCCCGGAACGGAAACCCACCGGCAGCCCCACACCTTAGCCTCCGCCGTACCCTCATCCTAATCCGTACGCAGACACTGACCCGCGCCTCCGCCCGAGCCCCGACCTTAGAACGTGTCCGCACCCTCGCCTGTGCCCTCAGCCTTGCCGTTCCCTAACCCTAACCCTAGCCCGGATCGGAAACCCACCGGCAGCCCCACACCTTAGCCTCCGCCGTACCCTCATCCTAATCCGTACGCGGACACTGACCCGCGCGTCCGCACGTGCCCCGACCCTAGCACGTGTCCGCACCCTCACCTGTGCCCTCAGCCTTGCCGTTCCCTAACCCTAACCCTAGCCCTGAACGGAAACCCACCGGCAGCCCCATACTTTAGCCTCCGCCGTAACCTCATCCTAATCCGTACGCAGACACTGACCCGCGCGTCCGCACGAGCCCCGACCCTAGCACGTGTCCGCACCCTCACCTGTGCCCTCAGCCTTGCCGTTCCCTAACCCTAACCCTAGCCCGGAACGGAAACCCACGGGCAGCCCTACACCTTAGCCTCCGCCGTACCCTCATCCTAATCCGTACGCGGACACTGACCCGCGCGTCCGCGCGTGCCACGACCCTAGCACGTGTCCGCACCCTCGCCTGTGCCCTCAGCCTTGCCGTTCCCTAACCCTAACCCTAGCCCGGAACGGAAACCCACCGGCAGCCCCACACCTTAGCCTCCGCCGTACCCTCATCCTAATCCTTACGTGGACACTGACCCGCGCGTCCGCGCGTGCCCCGACCCTAGCACGTGTCCGCACCCTCACCTGTGCCCTCAGCCTTGCCGTTCCCTAACCCTAACCCTAGCCCGGAACGGAAACCCACCGGCAGCCCCACACCTTAGCCTCCGCCGTACCCTCATCCTAATCCGTACGTGGACACTGAACCGCGCGTCCGCACATGCCCCGACCCTAGCACGTGTCCACACCCTCACCTCTGCCCTCAGCCTTGCCGTTCCCTAACCCTAAGCCAAGCCCGGAACGGAAACCCACCGGCAGCCCCACACCTTAGCCTCCGCCGTACGCTCATCCTAATCCGTACGTGGACACTGAACCGCGCGTCCACACATGCCCCGAGCCTAGCACGTGTCCACACCCTCACCTCTGCCCTCAGCCTTGCCGTTCCCTAACCCTAACCCTAGCCCGGAATGGAAACCCACCGGCAGCCCCACACCTTAGCCTCCGCCGTACCCTCATCCTAATCCGTACGCGGACACTGACTCGCGCGTCCGAACGTGCCACGACCATAGCACGTGTCCGCACACTCGCCTGTGCCCACAGCCTTGCCATTCCCTAACCCTAACCCTAGCCCGGAACGGAAACACACCGGCAGCCCCACACCTTAGCCTCCGCCGTACCCTCATCCTAATCCGTACGCGGACACTGACCCGCGCGTCCGCACGTGCCCCGACCCTAGCACGTGTCCGCACCCTCGCCTGTGCCCTCAGCCTTGCCGTTCCCTAACCCTAACCCTAGCCCGGAACGGAAACCCACCGGCAGCCCCACACCTTAGCCTCCGCCGTACCCTCATCCTAATCCGTACGCGGACACTGACCCGCGTGTCCGCACGTGCCCCGACCCTAGAACGTGTCCGCACCCTCGCCTGTTCCCTCAGCCTTGCCGTTCCCTAACCCTAACCCTAGCCCGGAACGGAAACACACCGGCAGCCCCACACCTTAGCCTCCGCCGTACCCTCATCCTAATCCGTACGCGGACACTGACCCGCGCGTCCGCACGTGCCCCGACCCTAGCACGTGTCCGCACCCTCGCCTGTTCCCTCAGCCTTGCCGTTCCCTAACCCTAACCCTAGCCCGGAACGGAAACACACCGGCAGCCCCACACCTTAGCCTCCGCCGTACCCTCATCCTAATCCGTACGCGGACACTGACCCGCGCGTCCGCACGTGCCCCGACCCTAGCACGTGTCCGCACCCTCGCCTGTGCCCTCAGCCTTGCCGTTCCCTAACCCTAACCCTAGCCCGGAACGGAAACCCACCGGCAGCCCCACACCTTAGCCTCCGCCGTACCCTCATCCTAATCCGTACGTGGACACTGAACCGCGCGTCCGCACATGCCCCGACCCTAGCACGTGTCCACACCCTCACCTCTGCCCTCAGCCTTGCCGTTCCCTAACCCTAACCCAAGCCCGGAACGGAAACCCACCGGCAGCCTCACACCTTAGCCTCCGCCGTACGCTCATCCTAATCCGTACGTGGACACTGAACCGCGCGTCCGCACATGCCCCGAGCCTAGCACGTGTCCACACCCTCACCTCTGCCCTCAGCCTTGCCGTTCCCTAACCCTAACCCTACCCCGGAACGGAAACCCACCGGCAGCCCCACACCTTAGCCTCCGCCGTACCCTCATCCTAATCCGTACGCGGACACTGACCCGCGCATCCGCACGTGCCACGACCCTAGCACGTGTCCGCACCCTCGCCTGTGCCCTCAGCCTTGCCGTTCCCTAACCCTAACCCTAGCCCGGAACGGAAACCCACCGGCAGCCCCACACCTTAGCCTCCGCCGTACCCTCATCCTAATCCGTACGCAGACACTGACCCGCTCCTCCGCCCGAGCCCCGACCTTAGAACGTGTCCGCACCCTCGCCTGTGCCCTCAGCCTTGCCGTTCCCTAACCCTAACCCTAGCCCGGATCGGAAACCCACCGGCAGCCCCACACCTTAGCCTCCGCCGTACCCTCATCCTAATCCGTACGCGGACACTGACCCGCGCGTCCGCACGTGCCCCGACCCTAGCACGTGTCCGCACCCTCACCTGTGCCCTCAGCCTTGCCGTTCCCTAACCCTAACCCTAGCCCTGAACGGAAACCCACCGGCAGCCCCATACTTTAGCCTCCGCCGTAACCTCATCCTAATCCGTACGCGGACACTGACCCGCGCGTCCGCACGAGCCCCGACCCTAGCACGTGTCCGCACCCTCACCTGTGCCCTCAGCCTTGCCGTTCCCTAACCCTAACCCTAGCCCGGAACGGAAACCCACGGGCAGCCCTACACCTTAGCCTCCGCCGTACCCTCATCCTAATCCGTACGCGGACACTGACCCGCGCGTCCGCACGTGCCACGACCCTAGCACGTGTCCGCACCCTCGCCTGTGCCCTCAGCCTTGCCGTTCCCTAACCCTAACCCTAGCCCGGAACGGAAACCCACCGGCAGCCCCACACCTTAGGCTCCGCCGTACCCTCATCCTGATCCGTACGCGGACACTGACTCGCGCGTCCGCACGTGCCACGACACTAGCACGTGTCCGCACCCTCACCTGTGCCCTCAGCCTTGCCGTTCCCTAACCCTAACCCTAGCCCGGAAGGGAAACCCACCGGCAGCCCCACACCTTAGCCTCCGCCGTACCCTCATCCTAATCCGTACGCGGACACTGACCCGCGCGTCCGCACGTGCCCCGACCCTAGCACGTGTCCGCACCCTCACCTGTGCCCTCAGCCTTGCCGTTACTTAACCCTAACCCTAGCCCGGAACGGAAACCCACCGGCAGCCCCACACCTTAGCCTCCGCCGTACCCTCATCCTAATCCGTACGCGGACACTGACCCGCGCGTCCGCACGTGCACCGACCCTAGCACGTGTCCGCACCCTGACCTGTGGCCTCAGCCTTGCCGTTCCCTAACCCTAACCCTAGTCCGGAATGGAAACCCACCGGCAGCCCCACACCTTAGCCTCCGCCGTACCCTCATCCTAATCCGTACGCGGACACTGACCCGCGCGTCCGCACGAGCCCCGACCCTAGCACGTGTCCGCACCCTCACCTGTGCCCTCAGCCTTACCGTTCCCTAACCCTAACCCTAGCCCGGAAGGGAAACCCACCGGCAGCCCCACACCTTAGCCTCCGCCGTACACTCATCCTAATCCGTACGCGGACACTGACCCACGTGTCCGCACGTGCCCCGACCCTAGAACGTGTCCGCACCCTCGCCTGTGCCCTCAGCCTTGCCGTTCCCTAACCCTAACCCTAGGCCGGAACGGAAACCCACCGGCAGCCCCACACCTTAGCCTCCGCCGTACCCTCATCCTAATCCGTACGCGGACACTGACTCGCGCGTCCGAACGTGCCACGACCATAGCACGTGTCCGCACACTCGCCTGTGCCCTCAGCCTTGCCATTCCCTAACCCTAACCCTAGCCCGGAACGGAAACACACCGGCAGCCCCACACCTTAGCCTCCGCCGTACCCTCATCCTAATCCGTACGCGGACACTGACCCGCGCGTCCGCACGTGCCCCGACCCTAGCACGTGTCCGCACCCTCGCCTGTGCCCTCAGCCTTGCCGTTCCCTAACCCTAACCCTAGCCCGGAACGGAAACCCACCGGCAGCCCCACACCTTAGCCTCCGCCGTACCCTCATCCTAATCCGTACGCGGACACTGACCCGCGTGTCCGCACGTGCCCCGACCCTAGAACGTGTCCGCACCCTCGCCTGTTCCCTCAGCCTTGCCGTTCCCTAACCCTAACCCTAGCCCGGAACGGAAACACACCGGCAGCCCCACACCTTAGCCTCCGCCGTACCCTCATCCTAATCCGTACGCGGACACTGACCCGCGCGTCCGCACGTGCCCCGACCCTAGCACGTGTCCGCACCCTCGCCTGTGCCCTCAGCCTTGCCGTTCCCTAACCCTAACCCTAGCACGGAAGGGAAACCCACCAGCAGCCCCACACCTTAGCCTCCGCCGTACCCTCATCCTAATCCGTACGCGGACACTGACCCGCGCGTCCGCACGTGCCCCGACCCTAGCACGTGTCCGCACCCTCACCTGTGCCCTCAGCCTTGCCGTACCCTAACCCTAACCCTAGCCCGGAACGGAAACCCACCGGCAGCCCCACACCTTAGCCTCCGCCGTACCCTCATCCTAATCCTTACGCGGACACTGACCCGCGCGTCCGCGCGTGCCCCGACCCTAGCACGTGTCCGCACCCTCACCTGTGCCCTCAGCCTTGCCGTTCCCTAACCCTAACCCTAGCCCGGAACGGAAACCCACCGGCAGCCCCACACCTTAGCCTCCGCCGTACGCTCATCCTAATCCGTACGCGGACACTGACCCGCGCGTCCGCACGTGCCCCGACCCTAGCACGTGTCCTCACCCTCACCTGTGACCTCAGCCTTGCCGTTCCCTAACCCTAACCCTAGCCCGGAACGGAAACCCACAGGCAGCCACACACCTTAGCCTCCGCCGTAACCTCATCCTAATCCGTACGCGGACACTGACCCGCGCGTCCGCACGTGCCCCAACCCTAGCACGTGTCCGCACCCTCACCTGTGCCCTCAGCCTTGCCGTTCCCTAACCCTAACCCTAGCCCTGAACGGAAACCCACCGGCAGCGCCACACTTTAGCCTCCGCCATACCCTCGTCCTAATCCGTACGCGGACACTGACCCACGCGTCCGCACGAGCCCCGACCCTAGCACGTGTCCACACCCTCACCTGTGCCCTCAGCCTTGCCGTTCCCTAACCCTAACCCTAGCCCGGAACGGAAACCCACGGGCAGCCCCACACCTTAGCCTCCGCCGTACCCTCATCCTAATCCGTACGCGGACACTGACCCGCGCGTCCGCACGTGCCACGACCCTAGCACGTGTCCGCACCCTCGCCTGTGCCCTCAGCCTTGCCGTTCCCTAACCCTAACCCTAGCCCGGAACGGAAACCCACCGGCAGCCCCACACCTTAGCCTCCGCCGTACCCTCATCCTAATCCGTACGCAGACACTGACCCGCGCCTCCGCCCGAGCCCCGACCTTAGCACGTGTCCGCACCCTCGCCTGTGCCCTCAGCCTTGCCGTTCCCTAACCCTAACCCTAGCCCGGATCGGAAACCCACCGGCAGCCCCACACCTTAGCCTCCGCCGTACCCTCATCCTAATCCGTACGCGGACACTGACCCGCGCGTCCGCACGTGCCCCGACCCTAGCACGTGTCCGCACCCTCACCTGTGCCCTCAGCCTTGCCGTTCCCTAACCCTAACCCTAGCCCTGAACGGAAACCCACCGGCAGCCCCATACTTTAGCCTCCGCCGTACCCTCATCCTAATCCGTACGCGGACACTGACCCGCGCGTCCGCACGAGCCCCGACCCTAGCACGTGTCCGCACCCTCACCTGTGCCCTCAGCCTTGCCGTTCCCTAACCCTAACCCTAGCCCGGAACGGAAACACACGGGCAGCCCCACACCTTAGCCTCCGCCGTACCCTCATCCTAATCCGTACGCGGACACTGACCCGCGCGTCCGCACGTGCCACGACCCTAGCACGTGTCCGCACCCTCGCCTGTGCCCTCAGCCTTGCCGTTCCCTAACCCTAACCCTAGCCCGGAACGGAAACCCACCGGCAGCCCCACACCTTAGCCTCCGCCGTACCCTCATCCTAATCCGTACGCGGACACTGACCCGCGCGTCCGCACGTGCCACGACACTAGCACGTGTCCGCACCCTCACCTGTGCCCTCAGCCTTGCCGTTCCCTAACCCTAACCCTAGCCCGGAAGGGAAACCCACCGGCAGCCCCAAACCTTAGCCTCCGCCGTACCCTCATCCTAATCCGTACGCGGACACTGACCCGCGCGTCCGCACGTGCCCCGACCCTAGCACGTGTCCGCACCCTCACCTGTGCCCTCAGCCTTGCCGTTCCTTAACCCTAACCCTAGCCCGGAACGGAAACCCACCGGCAGCCCCACACCTTAGCCTCCGCCGTACCCTCATCCTAATCCGTACGCGGACACTGACCCGCGCGTCCGCACGTGCACCGACCCTAGCACGTGTCCGCACCCTGACCTGTGGCCTCAGCCTTGCCGTTCCCTAACCCTAACCCTAGTCCGGAACGGAAACCCACCGGCAGCCCCACACCTTAGCCTCCGCCGTACCCTCATCCTAATCCGTACGCGGACACTGACCCGCGCGTCCACACGAGCCCCGACCCTAGCACGTGTCCGCACCCTCACCTGTGCCTTCAGCCTTACCGTTCCCTAACCCTAACCCTAGCCCGGAAGGGAAACCCACCGGCAGCCCCACACCTTAGCCTCCGCCGTACCCTCATCCTAATCCGTACGTGGACACTGACCCACGTGTCCGCACGTGCCCCGAACCTAGAACGTGTCCGCACCCTCGCCTGTGCTCTCAGCCTTGCCGTTCCCTCACCCTAACCCTAGCCCGGAACGGAAACACACCGGCAGCCCCACACCTTAGCCTCCGCCGTACCCTCATCCTAATCCGTACGCGGACACTGACACGCGCGTCCGCACGTGCCCCGACCCTAGCACGTGTCCGCACCCTCGCCTCTTCCCTCAGCCTTGCCGTTCCCTAACCCTAACCCTAGCACGGAAGGGAAACCCACCGGCAGCCCCACACCTTAGCCTCCGCCGTACCCTCATCCTAATCCGTACGCGGACACTGACCCGCGCGTCCGCACGTGCCCCGACCCTAGCACGTGTCCGCACCCTCACCTGTGCCCTCAGCCTTGCCGTTCCCTAACCCTAACCCTAGCCCGGAACGGAAACCCACCGGCAGCCCCACACCTTAGCCTCCGCCGTACCCTCATCCTAATCCTTACGTGGACACTGACCCGCGCGTCCGCGCGTGCCCCGACCCTAGCACGTGTCCGCACCCTCACCTGTGCCCTCAGCCTTGCCGTTCCCTAACCCTAACCCTAGCCCTGAACGGAAACCCAACGGCAGCCCCACACTTTAGCCTCCGCCGTACCCTCATCCTAATCCGTACGCGGACACTGACCCGCGCGTCCGCACAAGCCCCGACCCTAGCACGTGTCCGCACCCTCACCTGTGCCCTCAGCCTTGCCGTTCCTTAACCCTAACCCTAGCCCGGAACGGAAACCCACCGGCAGTCCCACACCTTAGCCTCCACCGTACCCTCATCCTAATCCGTACGCGGACACTGACCCGCGCGTCCGCACGTGCCCCGACCCTAGCACGTGTCCGCACCCTCACCTGTGCCCTCAGCCTTGCCGTTCCCTAACCCTAACCCTAGCCCGGAACGGAAACCCACCGGCAGCCCCACACCTTAGCCTCCGCCGTACCTTCATCCTAATCTGTACGCGGACACTGACCCGCGCGTCCGCACGAGCCCCGACCCTAGCACGTGTCCGCACCTTCACCTGTGCCCTCAGCCTTGCCATTCCCTAACCCTAACCCTAGCCCGGAAGGGAAACCCACCGGCAGCCCCACACATTAGCCTCCGCCGTACCCTCATCCTAATCCGTACGCGGACACTGACCCGCGCGTCCGCGCGTGCCATGACCCTAGCACGTGTCCGCACCCTCGCCTGTGCCCTCAGCCTTGCCGTTCCCTAACCCTAACCCTAGCCTGGAAGGGAAACCCACCGGCAGCCCTACACCTTACTCTCCGCCGTACCCTCATCCTAATCTGTACGCGGACACTGACCCGCGTGTCCGCACGTGCCCCGACCCTAGCACGTGTCCGCACCCTCGCCTGTGCCCTCAGCCTTGCCGTTCCCTAACCCTAACCCTAGCCCGGAAGGGAAACCCACCGGCTGCCCCACACCTAAGCCTCCGCCGTACCCTCATCCTAATCAGTACGCGGACACTGACCCGCGCGTCCGCACATGCCCCGACCCTAGCACGTGTCCGCACCCTCGCCTGTGCCCTCAGCCTTGCCGTTCCCTAACCCTAACCCTAGCCCGGAACGGAAACCCACCGGCAGCCCCACACCTTAGCCTCAGCCGTACCCTCATCCTAATCCGTAGGCGGACACTGACCCGCGCGTCCGCACGTGCCCCGACCCTAGCACGTGTCCGCACACTCGCCTGTGCCCTCAGCCTTGCCGTTCCCTAACCCAAACCCTAGCCCGGAACGGAAACTCACCGGCAGCCCCACAACTTAGCCTCCGCCGTACCCTCATCCTAATCCGTACGCGGACAATGACCCGCGCGTCCGCACGTGCTCCGACCCTAGCACGTGTCCGCACCCTCACCTGTGCCCTCAGCCTTGCCGTTCCCTAACCCTAACCCTAGCCCGGAACGGAAACCCACCGGCAGCCCCACACCTTAGCCTCCGCCGTACCCTCATCCTAATCCGTACGCGGACACTGACCCTCGCGTCCGCACGTGCCCCGACCCTAGCACGTGTCCGCACCCTCAACTGTGCCCTCAGCCTTGCCGTTCCCTAACCCTAACCCTAGCCCGAAACGGAAACCCACCGGCAGCCCCACACCTTAGCCTCCGCCGTACCCTCATCCTAATCCGTACGCGGACACTGACCCTCGCGTCCGCACGTGCCCCGACCCTAGCACGTGTCCGCACCCTCAACTGTGCCCTCAGCCTTGCCGTTCCCTAACCCTAACCCTAGCCCGGAACGGAAACCCACCGGCAGCCCCACACCTTAGCCTCCGCCGTACTCTCATCCTAATCCGTACGAGGACACTGACCCGCGCGTCCGCACGTGCCCCGACCCTAGCACGTGTCCGCACCCTGACCTGTGCCCTCAGCCTTGCCGTTCCCTAACCCTAACCCTAGCCCGGAACGGAAACCCACCGGCAGCCCCACACCTTAGCCTCCGCCGTACCCTCATCCTAATCCTTGCGCGGACACTGACTCGCGCGTCCGCGCGTGCCCCGACCCTAGCACGTGTCCGCACCCTCACCTGTGCCCTCAGCCTTGCCGTTCCCTAACCCTAACCCTAGCCCGGAACGGAAAACCACCGGCAGCCCCACACCTTAGCCTCCGCCGTACCCTCATCCTAATCCGTACGTGGACACTGACCCGCGCGTCCGCACGTGCCCCGACCCTAGCACGTGTCCGCACCCTGACCTGTGCCCTCAGCCTTGCCGTTCCCTAACCCTAACCCTAGCCCGGAACGGAAACCCACCGGCAGCCCCACACCTTAGCCTCCGCCGTACTCTCATCCTAATCCGTACGAGGACACTGACCTGCGCGTCCGCACGTGCCCCGACCCTAGCACGTGTCCGCACCCTGACCTGTGCCCTCAGCCTTGCCGTTCCCTAACCCTAACCCTAGCCCGGTACGGAAACCCATCGGCAGCCCCACACCTTAGCCTCCGCCGTACCCTCATCCTAATCCTTGCGCGGACACTGACTCGCGCGTCCGCGCGTGCCCCGACCCTAGCACGTGTCCGCACCCTCACCTGTGCCCTCAGCCTTGCCGTTCCCTAACCCTAACCCTAGCCCGGAACGGAAAACCACCGGCAGCCCCACACCTTAGCCTCCGCCGTACCCTCATCCTAATCCGTACGTGGACACTGACCCGCGCGTCCGCACATGCCCCGACCCTAGCACGTGTCCGCACCCTCACCTGTGCCCTCAGCCTTGCCGTTCCCTAACCCTAACCCTAGCCCGGAATGGAAACCCACCGGCAGCCCCACACCTTAGCCTCTGCCGTACGCTCATCCTAATCCGTACGCGGACACTGACCCGCGCGTCCGCACGTGCCCCGACCCTAGCACGTGTCCGCACCCTCACCTGTGCCCTCAGCCTTGCCGTTCCCTAACCCTAACCCTAGCCCGGAACGGAAACCCACCGGCAGCCCCACACCTTAGCCTCCGCCGTACCCTCATCCTAATCCGTACGCGGACACTGACCCGCGCGTCCGCACGTGCCCCGACCCTAGCACGTGTCCGCACCCTCACCTGTGCCCTCAGCCTTGCCGTTTCCTAACCCTAACCCTAGACCTGAACGGAAACCCACCGGCAGCCCCACACCTTAGCCTCCGCCGTACCCTCATCCTAATCCGTACGCGGACACTGACCCGCGCGTCCGCACGTGCCCCGACCCTAGCACGTGTCCGCACCCTCACCTGTGCCCTCAGCTTTGCCGTTCCCTAACCCTAACCCTAGCCTGGAACGGAAACCCACCGGCAGCCCCACACCTTAGCCTCCGCCGTACCCTCATCCTAATCCGTACGCGGACACTGACCCGCGCGTCCGTGCGTGCCCCGACCCTAGCACGTGTCCGCACCCTCACCTGTGCCCTCAGCCTTGCCGTTCCCTAACCCTAACCCTAGCCCGGAACGGAAACCCACCGGCAGCCCCACACCTTAGCCTCCGCCGTACCCTCATCCTAATCCGTACGCGGACACTGACCCGCGCGTCCGCATGTGCCCCGACCCTAGCACGTGTCCGCACCCTCGCCTGTGCCCTCAGCCTTGCCGTTCCCTAACCCTAACCCTAGCCCGGAACGGAAACCCACCGGCAGCCCCACACCTTAGCCTCCGCCGTACCCTCATCCTAATCCGTATGGGGACACTGACCCGCGCGTCCGCACGTGCCACGACCCTAGCACGTGTCCGCACCCTCGCCTGTGCCTTCAGCCTTGCCGTTCCCTAACCCTAAACCTAGCCCGGAACGGAAACCCACCGGCAGCCCCACACCTTATGTTCCGCCGTACCCTCATCCTAATCCGTACGCGGACACTGACCCGCGCGTCCGCACGTGCCCCGACCCTGGCACGTGTCCGCACCCTGACCTGTGCCCTCAGCCTTGCCGTTCCCTAACCCTAACCCTAGCCCGGAACGGAAACCCACCGGCAGCCCCACACCTTAGCCTCCGCCGTACCCTCATCCTAATCCGTACGCGGACACTGACCCGCGCGTTCGCACGAGCCCCGACCCTAGCACGTGTCCGCACCCTCACCTGTGCCCTCAGCCTTGCCGTTCCCTAACCCTAACCCTAGCCCGGAAGGGAAACCCACCGGCAGCCCCACACCTTAGCCTCCGCCGTACCCTCATCCTAATCCGTACGCGGACACTGACCCACGCGTCCTCACGTGCCACGACCCTAGCACGTGTCCGCACCCTCACCTGTGCCCTCAGCCTTGCCGTTCCCTAACCCTAACCCTAGCCCGGAAGGGAAACCCACCGGCAGCCCCACACCTTAGCCTCCGCCGTACCCTCATCCTAATCCGTACGCGGACACTGACCCACGCGTCCGCACGTGCCCCGACCCTAGCACGTGTCCGCACCCTCACCTGTGCCCTCAGCCTTGCCGTTCCTTAACCCTAACCCTAGCCCGGAACGGAAACCCACCGGCAGCCCCACACCTTAGCCTCCGCCGTACCCTCATCCTAATCCGTACGCGGACACTGACCCGCGCGTCCGCACGTGCCCCGACCCTAGCACGTGTCCGCACCCTCGCCTGTGCCCTCAGCCTTGCCGTTCCCTAACCCTAACCCTAGCCCGGAACGGAAACCCACCGGCAGCCCCACACCTTAGCCTCCGCCGTACCCTCATCCTAATCCGTACGCGGACACTGACCCGCATGTCCGCACGTGCCCCGACCCTAGAACGTGTCCGCACCCTCGCCTGTTCCCTCAGCCTTGCCGTTCCCTAACCCTAACCCTAGCCCGGAACGGAAACACACCGGCAGCCCCACACCTTAGCCTCTGCCGTACCCTCATCCTAATCCGTACGCGGACACTGACCCGCGCGTCCGCACGTGCCCCGACCCTAGCACGTGTCCGCACCCTCGCCTGTGCCCTCAGCCTTGCCGTTCCCTAACCCTAACCCTAGCACGGAAGGGAAACCCACCGGCAGCCCCACACCTTAGCCTCCGCCGTACCCTCATCCTAATCCGTACGCGGACACTGACCCGCGCGTCCGCACGTGCCCCGACCCTAGCACGTGTCCGCACCCTCACCTGTGCCCTCAGCCTTGCCGTTCCCTAACCCTAACCCTAGCCCGGAACGGAAACCCACCGGCAGCCCCACACCTTAGCCTCCGCCGTACCCTCATCCTAATCCTTACGCGGACACTGACCCGCGCGTCCGCGCGTGCCCCGACCCTAGCACGTGTCCGCACCCTCACCTGTGCCCTCAGCCTTGCCGTTCCCTAACCCTAACCCTAGCCCGGAACGGAAACCCACCGGCAGCCCCACACCTTAGCCTCCGCCGTACGCTCATCCTAATCCGTACGCGGACACTGACCCGCGCGTCCGCACGTGCCCCGACCCTAGCACGTGTCCTCACCCTCACCTGTGCCCTCAGCCTTGCCGTTCCCTAACCCTAACCCTAGCCCGGAACGGAAACCCACCGGCAGCCACACACCTTAGCCTCCGCCGTAACCTCATCCTAATCCGTACGCGGACACTGACCCGCGCGTCCGCACGTGCCCCAACCCTAGCACGTGTCCGCACCCTCACCTGTGCCCTCAGCCTTGCCGTTCCCTAACCCTAACCCTAGCCCGGAACGGAAACCCACCGGCAGCCCCACACCTTAGCCTCCGCCGTACCCTCATCCTAATCCGTACGTGGACACTGAACCGCGCGTCCGCACATGCCCCGACCCTAGCACGTGTCCACACCCTCACATCTGCCCTCAGCCTTGCCGTTCCCTAAACCTAACCCAAGCCCGGAACGGAAACCCACCGGCAGCCCCACACCTTAGCCTCCGCCGTACCCTCATCCTAACCCGTACGCGGACACTGACACGCGCGTCCGCACGTGCCCCGACCCTAGCACGTGTCCGCACCCTCACCTGTGCCCTCAGCCTTGCCGTTCCCTAACCCTAACCCTAGCCCTGAACGGAAACCCAACGGCAGCCCCACACTTTAGCCTCCATCGTACCCTCATCCTAATCCGTACGCGGACACTGACCCGCGCGTCCGCACGAGCCCCGACCCTAGCACGTGTCCGCACCCTCACCTGTGCCCTCACCTTGCCGTTCCTTAACCCTAACCCTAGCCCGAAACGGAAACCCACCGGCAGTCCCACACCTTAGCCTCCGCCGTACCCTCATCCTAATCCGTACGCGGACACTGACCCGCGCGTCCGCACGTGCCCCGACCCTAGCACGTGTCCGCACCCTCACCTGTGCCCTCAGCCTTGCCGTTCCCTAACCGTAACCCTAGCCCGGAACGGAAACCCACCGGCAGCCCCACACCTTAGCCTCCGCCGTACCTTCATCCTAATCCGTACGCGGACACTGACCCGCGCGTCCGCACGAGCCCCGACCCTAGCACGTGTCCGCACCCTCACCTGTGCCCTCAGCCTTGCCGTTCCCTAACCCTAACCCTAGCCCGGAAGGGAAACCCACCGGCAGCCCCACACCTTAGCCTCCGCCGTACCCTCATCCTAATCCGTACGCGGACACTGACCCGCGCATCCGCACGTGCCATGACCCTAGCACGTGTCCGCACCCTCGCCTGTGCCCTCAGCCTTGCCGTTCCCTAACCCTAACCCTAGCCTGGAAGGGAAACCCACCGGCAGCCCTACACCTTACTCTCCGCCGTACCCTCATCCTAATCTGTACGCGGACACTGACCCGCGTGTCCGCACGTGCCCCGACCCTAGCACGTGTCCGCACCCTCGCCTGTGCCCTCAGCCTTGCCGTTCCCTAACCCTAACCCTAGCCCGGAACGGAAACCCACCGGCTGCCCCACACCTAAGCCTCCGCCGTACCCTCATCCTAATCCGTACGCGGACACTGACCCGCGCGTCCGCACGTGCCCCGACCCTAGCACGTGTCCGCACCCTCGCCTGTGCCCTCAGCCTTGCCGTTCCCTAACCCTAACCCTAGCCCGGAACGGAAACCCACAGGCAGCCCCACACCTTAGCCTCCGCCGTACCCTCATCCTAATCCGTAGGCGGACACTGACCCGCGCGTCCGCACGTGCCCCGACCCTAGCACGTTTCCGCACCCTCGCCTGTGCCCTCAGCCTTGCCGTTCCCTAACCCTAACCCTAGCCCGGAACAGAAACCCACCGGCAGCCCCACAACTTAGCCTCCGCCGTACCCTCATCCTAATCCGTACGCGGACAATGACCCGCGCGTCCGCACGTGCTCCGACCCTAGCACGTGTCCGCACCCTCGCCTGTGCCCTCAGCCTTGCCGTTCCCTAACCCTAACCCTAGCCCGGAACGGAAACCCACCGGCAGCCCCACACCTTAGCCTCCGCCGTACCCTCATCCTAATCCGTACGTGGACACTGAACCGCGCGTCCGCACATGCCCCGACCCTAGCACGTGTCCACACCCTCACCTGTGCCCTCAGCCTTGCCGTTCCCTAACCCTAACCCAAGCCCGGAACGGAAACCCACCGGCAGCCCCACACCTTAGCCTCCGCCGTACCCTCATCCTAACCCGTACGCGGACACTGACACGCGCGTCCGCACGTGCCCCGACCCTAGCACGTGTCCGCACCCTCACCTGTGCCCTCAGCCTTGCCGTTCCCTAACCCTAACCCTAGCCCTGAACGGAAACCCAACGGCAGCCCCACACTTTAGCCTCCATCGTACCCTCATCCTAATCCGTACGCGGACACTGACCCGCGCGTCCGCACGAGCCCCGACCCTAGCACGTGTCCGCACCCTCACCTGTGCCCTCAGCCTTGCCGTTCCTTAACCCTAACCCTAGCCCGGAACGGAAACCCACCGGCAGTCCCACACCTTAGCCTCCGCCGTACCCTCATCCTAATCCGTACGCGGACACTGACCCGCGCGTCCGCACGTGCCCCGACCCTAGCACGTGTCCGCACCCTCACCTGTGCCCTCAGCCTTGCCGTTCCCTAACCCTAACCCTAGCCCGGAACGGAAACCCACCGGCAGCCCCACACCTTAGCCTCCGCCGTACCTTCATCCTAATCCGTACGCGGACACTGACCCGCGCGTCCGCACGAGCCCCGACCCTAGCACGTGTCCGCACCCTCACCTGTGCCCTCAGCCTTGCCGTTCCCTAACCCTAACCCTAGCCCGGAAGGGAAACCCACCGGCAGCCCCACACCTTAGCCTCCGCCGTACCCTCATCCTAATCCGTACGCGGACACTGACCCGCGCATCCGCACGTGCCATGACCCTAGCACGTGTCCGCACCCTCGCCTGTGCCCTCAGCCTTGCCGTTCCCTAACCCTAACCCTAGCCTGGAAGGGAAACCCACCGGCAGCCCTACACCTTACTCTCCGCCGTACCCTCATCCTAATCTGTACGCGGACACTGACCCGCGTGTCTGCACGTGCCCCGACCCTAGCACGTGTCCGCACCCTCGCCTGTGCCCTCAGCCTTGCCGTTCCCTAACCCTAACCCTAGCCCGGAACGGAAACCCACCGGCTGCCCCACACCTAAGCCTCCGCCGTACCCTCATCCTAATCCGTACGCGGACACTGACCCGCGCGTCCGCACGTGCCCCGACCCTAGCACGTGTCCGCACCCTCGCCTGTGCCCTCAGCCTTGCCGTTCCCTAACCCTAACCCTAGCCCGGAACGGAAACCCACCGGCAGCCCCACACCTTAGCCTCCGCCGTACACTCATCCTAATCCGTAGGCGGACACTGACCCGCGCGTCCGCACGTGCCCCGACCCTAGCACGTTTCCGCACCCTCGCCTGTGCCCTCAGCCTTGCCGTTCCCTAACCCTAACCCTAGCCCGGAACGGAAACCCACCGGCAGCCCCACAACTTAGCCTCCGCCGTACCCTCATCCTAATCCGTACGCGGACAATGACCCGCGCGTCCGCACGTGCTCCGACCCTAGCACGTGTCCGCACCCTCACCTGTGCCCTCAGCCTTGCCGTTCCCTAACCCTAACCCTAGCCCGGAACGGAAACCCACCGGCAGCCCCACACCTTAGCCTCCGCCGTACCCTCATCCTAATCCGTACGCGGACACTGACCCGCGCGTCCGCACGTGCCCCGACCCTAGCACGTGTCCGCACCCTCACCTGTGCCCTCAGCCTTGCCGTTCCCTAACCCTAACCCTAGCCCGGAACGGAAACCCACCGGCAGCCCCACACCTTAGCCTCCGCCGTACCCTCATCCTAATCCGTACGTGGACACTGACCCGCGCGTCCGCACATGCCCCGACCCTAGCACGTGTCCGCACCCTCACCTGTGCCCTCAGCCTTGCCGTTCCCTAACCCTAACCCTAGCCCGGAATGGAAACCCACCGGCAGCCCCACACCTTAGCCTCCGCCGTACGCTCATCCTAATCCGTACGCGGACACTGACCCGCGCGTCCGCACGTGCCCCGACCCTAGCACGTGTCCGCACCCTCACCTGTGCCCTCAGCCTTGCCGTTCCCTAACCGTAACCCTAGCACTGAACGGAAACCCACCGGCAGCCCCACACCTTAGCCTCCGCCGTACCCTCATCCTAATCCGTACGCGGACACTGACCCGCGCGTCCGCACGTGCCCCGACCCTAGCACGTGTCCGCACCCTCACCTGTGCACTCAGCCTTGCCGTTCCCTAACCCTAACCCTAGAACTGAACGGAAACCCACCGGCAGCCCCACACCTTAGCCTCCGCCGTACCCTCATCCTAATCCGTACGAGGACACTGACCCGCGCGTCCGCACGTGCCCCGACCCTAGCACGTGTCCGCACCCTCACCTGTGCCCTCAGCTTTGCCGTTCCCTAACCCTAACCCTAGCCTGGAACGGAAACCCACCGGCAGCCCCACACCTTAGCCTCCGCCGTACCCTCATCCTAATCCGTACGCGGCCACTGACCCGCGCGTCCGTGCGTGCCCCGACCCTAGCACGTGTCCGCACCCTCACCTGTGCCCTCAGCCTTGCCGTTCCCTAACCCTAACCCTAGCCCGGAACGGAAACCCACCGGCAGCCCCACACCTTAGCCTCCGCCGTACCCTCATCCTAATCCGTACGCGGACACTGACCCGCGCGTCCGCACGTGCCCCGACCCTAGCACGTGTCCGCACCCTCGCCTGTGCCTTCAGCCTCGCCGTTCCCTAACCCTAAACCTAGCCCGGAACGGAAACCCACCGGCAGCCCCACACCTTAGCCTCCGCCGTACCCTCATCCTAATCCGTACGCGGACACTGACCCGCGCGTCCGCACGTGCCCCGACCCTAGCACGTGTCCGCACCCTGACCTGTGCCCTCAGCCTTGCCGTTCCCTAACCCTAACCCTAGCCCGGAACGGAAACCCACCGGCAGCCCCACACCTAAGCCTCCGCCGTACCCTCATCCTAATCCGTACGCGGACACTGACCCGCGCGTCCGCACGAGCCCCGACCCTAGCACGTGTGCGCACCCTCACCTGTGCCCTCAGCCTTGCCGTTCCCTAACCCTAACCCTAGCCCGGAACGGAAACCCACCGGCAGCCCCACACCTTAGCCTCCGCCGTACCCTCATCCTAATCCGTACGCGGACACTGACCCACGCGTCCTCACGTGCCACGACCCTAGCACGTGTCCGCACCCTCACCTGTGCCCTCAGCCTTGCCGTTCCCTAACCCTAACCCTAGCCCGGAAGGGAAACCCACCGGAAGCCCCACACCTTAGCCTCCGCCGTACCCTCATCCTAATCCGTACGCGGACACTGACCCACGCGTCCGCACGTGCCCCGACCCTAGCACGTGTCCGCACCATCACCTGTGCCCTCAGCCTTGCCGTTCCTTAACCCTAACCCTAGCCCGGAACGGAAACCCACCGGCAGCCCCACACCTAAGCCTCCGCCGTACCCTCATCCTAATCCGTACGCAGACACTGACCCGCGCGTCCGCACGTGCCCCGACCCTAGCACGTGTCCGCACCCTCGCCTGTGCCCTCAGCCTTGCCGTTCCCTAACCCTAACCCTAGCCCGGAACGGAAACCCACCGGCAGCCCCACACCTTAGCCTCCGCCGTACCCTCATCCTAATCCGTACGCGGACACTGACCCGCGTGTCCGCACGTGCCCCGACCCTAGAACGTGTCCGCACCCTCGCCTGTTCCCTCAGCCTTGCCGTTCCCTTACCCTAACCCTAGCCCGGAACGGAAACACACCGGCAGCCCCACACCTTAGCCTCCGCCGTACCCTCATCCTAATCCGTACGCGGACACTGACCCACGCGTCCTCACGTGCCACGACCCTAGCACGTGTCCGCACCCTCACCTGTGCCCTCAGCCTTGCCGTTCCCTAACCCTAACCCTAGCCCGGAAGGGAAACCCACCGGCAGCCCCACACCTTAGCCTCCGCCGTACCCTCATCCTAATCCGTACGCGGACACTGACCCACGCGTCCGCACGTGCCCCGACCCTAGCACGTGTCCGCACCCTCACCTGTGCCCTCAGCCTTGCCGTTCCTTAACCCTAACCCTAGCCCGAAACGGAAACCCACCGGCAGCCCCACACCTTAGCCTCCGCCGTACCCTCATCCTAATCCGTACGCGGACACTGACCCGCGCGTCCGCACGTGCCCCGACCCTAGCACGTGTCCGCACCCTCGCCTGTGCCCTCAGCCTTGCCGTTCCCTAACCCTAACCCTAGCCCGGAACGAAACCCACCGGCAGCCCCACACCTTAGCCTCCGCCGTACCCTCATCCTAATCCGTACGCGGACACTGACTCGCGCGTCCGAACGTGCCATGACCATAGCACGTGTCCGCACACTCGCCTGTGCCCTCAGCCTTGCCATTGCCTAACCCTAACCCTAGCCCGGAACGGAAACCCACCGGCAGCCCCACACCTTAGCCTCCGCCGTACCCTCATCCTAATCCGTACGCGGACACTGACCCGCGCGTCCGCACGTGCCCCGACCCTAGCACGTGTCCGCACCCTCGCCTGTGCCCTCAGCCTTGCCGTTCCCTAACCCTAACCCTAGCCCGGAACGGAAACCCACCGGCAGCCCCACACCTTAGCCTCCGCCGTACCCTCATCCTAATCCGTACGCGGACACTGACCCGCGTGTCCGCACGTGCCCCGACCCTAGAACGTGTCCGCACCCTCGCCTGTTCCCTCAGCCTTGCCGTTCCCTAACCCTAACCCTAGCCCGGAACGGAAACACACCGGCAGCCCCACACCTTAGCCTCCGCCGTACCCTCATCCTAATCCGTACGCGGACACTGACCCGCGCGTCCGCACGTGCCCCGACCCTAGCACGTGTCCGCACCCTCGCCTGTGCCCTCAGCCTGGCCGTTCCCTAACCCTAACCCTAGCACGGAAGGGAAACCCACCGGCAGCCCCACACCTTAGCCTCCGCCGTACCCTCATCCTAATCCGTACGCGGACACTGACCCGCGCGTCCGCACGTGCCCCGACCCTAGCACGTGTCCGCACCCTCACCTGTGCCCTCAGCCTTGCCGTTCCCTAACCCTAACCCTAGCCCGGAACGGAAACCCACCGGCAGCCCCACACCTTAGCCTCCGCCGTACCCTCATCCTAATCCTTACGCGGACACTGACCCGCGCGTCCGCGCGTGCCCCGACCCTAGCACGTGTCCGCACCCTCACCTGTGCCCTCAGCCTTGCCGTTCCCTAACCCTAACCCTAGCCCGGAACGGAAACCCACCGGCAACCCCACACCTTAGCCTCCGCCGTACGCTCATCCTAATCCATACACGGACACTGACCCGCGCGTCCGCACGTGCCCCGACCCTAACACGTGTCCTCACCCTCACCTGTGCCCTCAGCCTTGCCGTTCCCTAACCCTAACCCTAGCCCGGAACGGAAACCCACCGGCAGCCACACACCTTAGCCTCCGCCGTAACCTCATCCTAATCCGTACGCGGACACTGACCCGCGCGTCCGCACGTGCCCCAACCCTAGCACGTGTCCGCACCCTCACCTGTGCCCTCAGCCTTGCCGTTCCCTAACCCTAACCCTAGTCCTGAACGGAAACCCACCGGCAGCCCCAAACTTTAGCCTCCGCCATTCCCTCGTCCTAATCCGTACGCGGACACTGACCCGCGCGTCCGCACGAGCCCCGACCCTAGCACGTGTCCACACCCTCACCTGTGCCCTCAGCCTTGCCGTTCCCTAACCCTAAACCTAGCCCGGAACGGAAACCCACGGGCAGCCCCACACCTTAGCCTCCGCCGTACCCTCATCCTAATCCGTACGCGGACACTGACCCGCGCGTCCGCACGTGCCACGACCCTAGCACGTGTCCGCACCCTCGCCTGTGCCCTCAGCCTTGCCGTTCCCTAACCCTAACCCTAGCCCGGAACGGAAACCCACCGGCAGCCCCACACCTTAGCCTCCGCCGTACCCTCATCCTAATCCGTACGCAGACACTGACCCGCGCCTCCGCCCGAGCCCCGACCTTAGCACGTGTCCGCACCCTCGCCTGTGCCCTCAGCCTTGCCGTTCCCTAACCCTAACCCTAGCCCGGATCGGAAACCCACCGGCAGCCCCACACCTTAGCCTCCGCCGTACCCTCATCCTAATCCGTACGCGGACACTGACCCGCGCGTCCGCACGTGCCCCGACCCTAGCACGTGTCCGCACCCTCACCTGTGCCCTCAGTCTTGCCGTTCCCTAATCCTAACCCTAGCCCTGAACGGAAACCCACCGGCAGCCCCATACTTTAGCCTCCGCCGTACCCTCATCCTAATCCGTACGCGGACACTGACCCGCGCGTCCGCACGAGCCCCGACCCTAGCACGTGTCCGCACCCTCACCTGTGCCCTCAGCCTTGCCGTTCCCTAACCCTAACACTAGCCCGGAACGGAAACCCACGGGCAGCCCCACACCTTAGCCTCCGCCGTACCCTCATCCTAATCCGTACGCGGACACTGACCCGCGCGTCCGCACGTGCCACGACCCTAGCACGTGTCCGCACCCTCGCCTGTGCCCTCAGCCTTGCCGTTCCCTAACCCTAACCCTAGCCCGGAACGGAAACCCACCGGCAGCCCCACACCTTAGCCTCCGCCGTACCCTCATCCTAATCCGTACGCGGACACTGACCCGCGCGTCCGCACGGGCCACGACACTAGCACGTGTCCGCACCCTCACCTATGCCCTCAGCCTTGCCGTTCCCTAACCCTAACCCTAGCCCGGAAGGGAAACCCACCGGCAGCCCCACACCTTAGCCTCCGCCGTACCCTCATCCTAATCCGTACGCGGACACTGACCCGCGCGTCCGCACGTGCCCCGACCCTAGCACGTGTCCGCACCCTCACCTGTGCCCTCAGCCTTGCCGTTCCTTAACCCTAACCCTAGCCCGGAACGGAAACCCACCGGCAGCCCCACACCTTAGCCTCCGCCGTACCCTCATCCTAATCCGTACGCGGACACTGACCCGCGCGTCCGCACGGGCACCGACCCTAGCACGTGTCCGCACCCTGACCTGTGGCCTCAGCCTTGCCGTTCCCTAACCCTAACCCTAGCCCGGAACGGAAACCCACCGGCAGCCCCACACCTTAGCCTCCGCCGTACCCTCATCCTAATCCGTACGCGGACACTGACCCGCGCGTCCGCACGAGCCCCGACCCTAGCACGTGTCCGCACCCTCACCTGTGCCCTCAGCCTTACCGTTCCCTAACCCTAACCCTAGCCCGGAAGGGAAACCCACCGGCAGCCCCACACCTTAGCCTCCGCCGTACCCTCATCCTAATCCGTACGCGGACACTGACCCGCGTGTCCGCACGTGCCCCGACCCTAGAACGTGTCCGCACCCTCGCCTGTGCCCTCAGCCTTGCCGTTCCCTAACCCTAACCCTAGCCCGGAACGGAAACACACCGGCAGCCCCACACCTTAGCCTCCGCCGTACCCTCATCCTAATACGTACGCGGACACTGACACGCGCGTCCGCACGTGCCCCGACCTTAGCACGTGTCCGCACCCTCGCCTGTGCCCTCAGCCTTGCCGTTCCCTAACCCTAACCCTAGCACGGAAGGGAAACCCACCGGCAGCCCCACACCTTAGCCTCCGCCGTACCCTCATCCTAATCCGTACGCGGACACTGACCCGCGCGTCCGCACGTGCCCCGACCCTAGCACGTGTCCGCACCCTCACCTGTGCCCTCAGCCTTGCCGTTCCCTAACCCTAACCCTAGCCCGGAACGGAAACCCACCGGCAGCCCCACACCTTAGCCTCCGCCGTACCCTCATCCTAATCCTTACATGGACACTGACCCGCGCGTCCGCGAGTGCCCTGACCCTAGCACGTGTCCGCACCCTCACCTGTGCCCTCAGCCTTGCCGTTCCCTAACCCTATCCCTAGCCCGGAACGGAAACCCACCGGCAGCCCCACACCTTAGCCTCCGCCGTACCCTCATCCTAATCCGTACGTGGACACTGAACCGCGCGTCCGCACATGCCCCGACCCTAGCACGTGTCCACACCCTCACCTGTGCCCTCAGCCTTGCCGTTCCCTAACCCTAACCCTAGCCCGGAACGGAAACCCAACGGCAGACCCACACTTTAGCCTCCGCCGTACCCTCATCCTAATCCGTACGCGGACACTGACCCGCGCGTCCGCACGAGCCCCGACCCTAGCACGTGTACGCACCCTCACCTGTGCCCTCAGCCTTGCCATTCCTTAACCCTAACCCTAGCCCGGAACGGAAACCCACCGGCAGTCCCACACCTTAGCCTCCGCCGTACCCTCATCCTAATCCGTACGCGGACACTGACCCGCGCGTCCGCACGTGCCCCGACCCTAGCACGTGTCCGCACCCTCACCTGTGCCCTCAGCCTTGCCGTTCCCTAACCCTAACCCTAGCCCGGAACGGAAACCCACCGGCAGCCCCACACCTTAGCCTCCGCCGTACCTTCATCCTAATCCGTACGCGGACACTGACCCGCGCGTCCGCACGAGCCCCGACCCTTGCACGTGTCCGCACCCTCACCTGTGCCCTCAGCCTTGCCGTTCCCTAACCCTAACCCTAGCCCGGAACGGAAACCCACCGGCAGCCCCACACCTTAGCCTCCGCCGTACCCTCATCCTAATCCGTACGCGGACACTGACCCGCGCGTCCGCACGTGCCACGACCCTAGCACGTGTCCGCACCCTCACCTGTGCCCTCAGCCTTGCCGTTCCCTAACCCTAACCCTAGCCCGGAAGGGAAACCCACCGGCAGCCCCACACCTTAGCCTCTGCCGTACCCTCATCCTAATCCGTACGCGGACACTGACCCGTGCGTCCGCACGTGCTCCGACCGTAGCACGTGTCTGCACCCTCACCTGTGCCCTCAACCTTGCCGTTCCTTAACCCTAACCCTAGCCCGTAACGGAAACCCACCGGCAGCCCCACACCTTAGCCTCCGCCGTACCCTCATCCTAATCCGTACGCGGACACTGACCCGCGTGTCCGCACGTGCCCCGACCCTAGAACGTGTCCACACCCTCGCCTGTGCCCTCAGCCTTGCCGTTCCATAACCCTAACCCTAGCCCGGAACGGAAACACACCGGCAGCCCCACACCTTAGCCTCCGCCGTACCCTCATCCTAATCCGTACGCGGACACTGACACGCGCGTCCGCACGTGCCCCGACCCTAGCACGTGTCCGCACCCTCGCCTGTGCCCTCAGCCTTGCCGTTCCCTAACCCTAACCCTAGCACGGAAGGGAAACCCACCGGCAGCCCCACACCTTACCCTCCGCCGTACCCTCATCCTAATCCGTACGCGGACACTGA
Organism: Hyperoodon ampullatus; assembly: GCF_949752795.1. NCBI lineage: Eukaryota > Metazoa > Chordata > Mammalia > Artiodactyla > Ziphiidae > Hyperoodon > Hyperoodon ampullatus. Next base: position 13,824 of record NW_027640720.1, on the reverse strand, counting down.
CCCGCGCGTCCGCACGTGCCCCGACCCTACCACGTGTCCGCACCCTCACCTGTGCCCTCAGCCTTGCCGTTCCCTAACCCTAACCCTAGCCCGGAACGGAAACCCACCGGCAGCCCCACACCTTAGCCTCCGCCGTACCCTCATCCTAATCCTTACGCGGACACTGACCCGCGCGTCCGCGCGTGCCCCGACCCTAGCACGTGTCCGCACCCTCACCTGTGCCCTCAGCCTTGCCGTTCCCTAACCCTAACCCTAGCCCTGAACGGAAACCCACCGGCAGCCCCACACCTTAGCCTCCGCCGTACCCTCATCCTAATCCGTACGTGGACACTGACCCGCGCGTCCGCACATGCCCTGACCCTAGCACGTGTCCGCACCCTCACCTGTGCCCTCAGCCTTGCCGTTCCCTAACACTAACCCAAGCCCGGAACGGAAACCCACCGGCAGCCCCACACCTTAGCCTCCGCCGTACGCTCATCCTAATCCGTACGCGGACACTGACCCGCGCGTCCGCACGTGCCCCGACCCTAGCACGTGTCCGCACCCTGACCTGTGCCCTCAGCCTTGCCGTTCCCTAACCCTAACCCTAGCCCGGAACGGAAACCCACCGGCAGCCCCACACCTTAGCCTCCGCCGTACCCTCATCCTAATCCGTACGCGGACACTGACCCGCGCGTCCGCACGAGCCCCTACCCTAGCACGTGTCCGCACCCTCACCTGTGCCCTCAGCCTTGCCGTTACCTAACCCTAACCCTAGCCCGGAACGGAAACCCACCGGCAGCCCCACACCTTAGCCTCCGCCGTACCCTCATCCTTATCCGTACGCGGACACTGACCCGCGCGTCCGCACGTGCCACGACACTAGCACGTGTCCGCACCCTCACCTGTGCTCTCAGCCTTCCCGTTCCCTAACCCTAACCCTAGCCCGGAAAGGAAACCCACCGGCAGCCCCACACCTTAGCCTCCGCCGTACCCTCATCCTAATCCGTACGCGGACACTGACCCGCGCGTCCGCACGTGCCCCGACCCTAGCACGTGTCCGCACCCTCACCTGTTCCCTCAGCCTTGCCGTTCCTTAACCCTAACCCTAGCCCGGAACGGAAACCCACCGGCAGCCCCACACCTTAGCCTCCGCCGTACCCTCATCCTAATCCGTACGCGGCCACTGACCCGCGCGTCCGCACGTGCCCCGACCCTAGCACGTGTCCGCACCCTGACCTGTGGCCTCAGCCTTGCCGTTCCCTAACCCTAACCCTAGCCCGGAACGGAAACCCACCGGCAGCCCCACACCTTAGCCTCCGCCGTACCCTCATCCTAATCCGTACGCGGACACTGACCCGTGCGTCCGCACGAGCCCCGACCCTATCACGTGTCCGCACCCTCACCTGTGCCCTCAGCCTTACCGTTCCCTAACCCTAACCCTAGCCCGGAACGGAAACCCACGGGCAGCCCCACACCTTAGCCTCCGCCGTACCCTCATCCTAATCCGTACGCGGACACTGACCCGCGCGTCCGCACGTGCCACGACCCTAGCACGTGTCCGCACCCTCGCCTGTGCCCTCAGCCTTGCCGTTCCCTAACCCTAACCCTAGCCCGGAACGAAAGCCACCGGCAGCCCCACAACTTAGCCTCCGCCGTACCCTCATCCTAATCCGTACGCGGACACTGACCCGCGCCTCCGCCCGTGCCCCGACCTTAGCACGTGTCCGCACCCTCGCCTGTGCCCTCAGCCTTGCCGTTCCCTAACCCTAACCCTAGCCCGGAACGGAAACCCACCGGCAGCCCCACACCTTAGCCTCCGCCATACCCTCATCCTAATCCGTACGCGGACACTGACCCGCGCGTCCGCACGTGCCCCGACCCTAGCACGTGTCCGCACCCTGACCTGTTCCCTCAGCCTTGCCTTTCCCTAACCCTAACCCTAGCCCGGAACGGAAATCCACCGGCAGCCCCACACCTTAGCCTCCGCCGTACCCTCATCCTAATCCGTACGCGGACACTGACCCACGCGTCCGCACGAGCCCCGACCCTAGCACGTGTCCGCACCCTCACCTGTGCCCTCAGCCTTGCCGTTCCCTAACCCTAACCCTAGCCCGGAACGGAAACCCACCGGCAGCCCCACACCTTAGCCTCCGCCGTACCCTCATCCTAATCCGTACGCGGACACTGACCCGCGCGTCCGCACGTGCCCCGACCCTAGCACGTGTCCGCACCCTCACCTTTGCCCTCAGCCTTGCCGTTCCCTAACCCTAACCCTAGCCCGGAAGGGAAACCCACCGGCAGCCCCACACCTTAGCCTCCGCCGTACCCTCATCCTAATCCGTACGCGGACACTGACCCGCGCGTCCGCACGTGCCCCGACCCTACCACGTGTCCGCACCCTCACCTGTGCCCTCAGCCTTGCCGTTCCCTAACCCTAACCCTAGCCCGGAACGGAAACCCACCGGCAGCCCCACACCTTAGCCTCCGCCGTACTCTCATCCTACTCCGTACGCGGACACTGACCCGCGCGTCCGCACGTGCCCCGACCCTAGCACGTGTCCGCACCCTCACCTGTGCCCTAAGCTTTGCCGTTCCCTAACCCTAACCCTAGCCTGAAACGGAAACCCACCGGCAGCCCCACACCTTAGCCTCCGCCGTACCCTCATCCTAATCCGTACGTGGACACTGACCCGCGCGTCCGCACGTGCCCCGACCCTAGCACGTGTCCGCACCCTCACCTGTGCCCTCAGCCTTGCCGTTCCCTAACCCTAACCCTAGCCCGGAACGGAAACCCACTGGCAGCCCCACACCTTATCTTCCGCCGTACCCTCATCCTAATCCGTACGCGGACACTGACCCGCGCTTCCGCACGTGCCCCGACCCTAGCACGTGTCCGCACCCTCACCTGTGCCCTCAGCCTTGCCGTTCCCTAACCCTAACCCTAGCCCGGAACGGAAACCCACCGGCAGCCCCACACCTTAGCCTCTGCCGTACCTTCATCCTAATCCGTACGCGGACACTGACCCGCGCGTCCGCACGAGCCCCGACCCTAGCACGTGTCCGCACCCTCACCTGTGCCCTAAGCTTTGCCGTTCCCTAACCCTAACCCTAGCCTTGAACGGAAACCCATCGGCAGCCCCACACCTTAGCCTCCGCCGTACCCTCATCCTAATCCGTACGCGGACACTGACCCGCGCGTCCGCACGTGCCCCGAACCTAGCACGTGTCCGCACCCTCACCTGTGCCCTCAGCCTTGCCGTTCCCTAACCCTAACCCTAGCCTTGAACGGAAACCCACCGGCAGCCCCACACCTTAGCCTCCGCCGTACCCTCATCCTAATCCGTACGCGGACACTGACCCACGTGTCCGCACGTGCCCCGACCCTAGCACGTGTCCGCACCCTCGCCTGTGCCCTCAGCCTTGCCGTTCCCTAACCCTAACCCTAGCCCGGAACGGAAACCCACCGGCAGCCCCACACCTTAGCCTCCGCCGTACCCTCATCCTAATCCGTATGGGGACACTGACCCGCGCGTCCGCACGTGCCACGACCCTAGCACGTGTCCGCAACCTCGCCTGTGCCCTCAGCCTTGCCGTTCCCTAACCCTAACCCTAGCCCGGAAGGGAAACCCTCCGGCAGCCCCACAACTTACTCTCCGCCGTACCCTCATCCTAATCTGTACGCGGACACTGACCCGCGTGTCCGCACGTGCCCCGACCCTAGCACGTGTCCGCACCCTCGCCTGTGCCCTCAGCCTTGCCGTTCCCTAACCCTAACCCTAGCCCGGAACGGAAACCCACCGGCTGCCCCACACCTAAGCCTCCGCCGTACCCTCATCCTAATCCGTACGCGGACACTGACCCGCGCGTCCGCACGTGCCCCGACCCTAGCACGTGTCCGCACCCTCGCCTGTGCCCTCAGCCTTGCCGTTCCCTAACCCTAACCCTAGCCCGGAACGGAAACCCACCGGCAGCCCCACACCTTAGCCTCCGCCGTACCCTCATCCTAATCCGTAGTTGGACACTGACCCGCGCGTCCGCACGTGCCCCGACCCTAGCACGTTTCCGCACCCTCGCCTGTGCCCTCAGCCTTGCCGTTCCCTAACCCTAACCCTAGCCCAGAACGGAAACCCACCGGCAGCCCCACAACTTAGCCTCCGCCGTACCCTCATCCTAATCCGTACGCGGACAATGACCCGCGCGTCCGCACGTGCTCCGACCCTAGCACGTGTCCGCACCCTCACCTGTGCCCTCAGCCTTGCCGTTCCCTAACCCTAACCCTAGCCCGGAACGGAAACCCACCGGCAGCCCCACACCTTAGCCTCCGCCGTACCCTCATCCTAATCCGTACGCGGACACTGACCCTCGCGTCCGCACGTGCCCCGACCCTAGCACGTGTCCGCACCCTCACCTGTGCCCTCAGCCTTGCCGTTCCCTAACCCTAACCCTAGCCCGAAACGGAAACCCACCGGCAGCCCGACACCTTAGCCTCCGCCGTACGCTCATCCTAATCCGTACGCGGACACTGACCCGCGCGTCCGCACGTGCCCCGACCCTAGCACGTGTCCGCACCCTGACCTGTGCCCTCAGCCTTGCCGTTCCCTAACCCTAACCCTAGCCCGGAACGGAAACCCACCAGCAGCCCCACACCTTAGCCTCCGCCGTACCCTCATCCTAATCCTTGCGCGGACACTGACTCGCGCGTCCGCGCGTGCCCCGACCCTAGCACGTGTCCGCACCCTCACCTGTGCCCTCAGCCTTGCCGTTCCCTAACCCTAACCCTAGCCCGGAACGGAAACCCACCGGCAGCCCCACACCTTAGCCTCCGCCGTACCCTCATCCTAATCCGTACGCGGACACTGACCCGCGCGTCCGCACGTGCCCCGACCCTAGCACGTGTCCGCACCCTCACCTGTGCCCTCAGCCTTGCCGTTCCCTAACCCTAACCCTAGCCCGGAACGGAAACCCACCGGCAGCCCCACACCTTAGCCTCCGCCGTACCCTCATCCTAATCCGTACGCGGACACTGACCCGCGCGTCTGCACGAGCCCCGACCCTAGCACGTGTCCGCACCCTCACCTGTGCCCTCAGCTTTGCCGTTCCCTAACCCTAACCCTAGCCTGGAACGGAAACCCACCGGCAGCCCCACACCTTAGCCTCCGCCGTACCCTCATCCTAATCCGTACGCGGACACTGACCCGCGCGTCCGTGAGTGCCCCGACCCTAGCACGTGTCCGCACCCTCACCTGTGCCCTTAGCCTTGCCGTTCCCTAACCCTAACCCTAGCCCGGAACGGAAACCCACCGGCAGCCCCACACCTTAGCCTCCGCCGTACCCTCATCCTAATCCGTACGCGGACACTGACCCGCGCGTCCGCACGTGCCCCGACCCTAGCACGTGTCCGCACCCTCGCCTGTGCCCTCAGCCTTGCCGTTCCCTAACCCTAACCCTAGCCCGGAACGGAAACCCACCGGCAGCCCCACACCTTAGCCTCCGCCGTACCCTCATTCTAATCCGTATGGGGACACTGACCCGCGCGTCCGCACGTGCCACAACCGTAGCACGTGACCGCACCCTCGCCTGTGCCTTCAGCCTTGCCGTTCCCTAACCCTAAACCTAGCCCGGAACGGAAACCCACCGGCAGCCCCACACCTTAGCCTCCACCGTACGCTCATCCTAATCCGTACGCGGACACTGACCCGCGCGTCCGCACGTGCCCCGACCCTAGCACGTGTCCGCACCCTGACCTGTGCCCTCAGCCTTGCCGTTCCCTAACCCTAACCCTAGCCCGGAACGGAAACCCACCGGCAGCCCCACACCTTAGCCTCCGCCGTACCCTCATCCTAATCCGTACGCGGACACTGACCCGCGCGTCCGCACGAGCCCCGACCCTAGCACGTGTCCGCACCCTCACCTGTGCCCTCAGCCTTTCCGTTCCCTAACCCTAACCCTAGCCCGGAACGGAAACCCACCGGCAGCCCCACACCTTAGCCTCCGCCGTACCCTCATCCTAATCCGTACGCGGACACTGACCCACGCGTCCTCACGTGCCATGACCCTAGCACGTGTCCGCACCCTCACCTGTGCCCTCAGCCTTGCCGTTCCCTAACCCTAACCCTAGCCCGGAAGGGAAACCCACCGGCAGCCCCACACCTTAGCCTCCGCCGTACCCTCATCCTAATCCGTACGCGGACACTGACCCACGCGTCCGCACGTGCCCCGACCCTAGCACGTGTCCGCACCCTCACCTGTGCCCTCAGCTTTGCCGTTCCTTAACCCTAACCCTAGCCCGGAACGGAAACCCACCGGCAGCCCCACACCTTAGCCTCCGCCGTACCCTCATCCTAATCCGTACGCGGACACTGACCCACGCGTCCGCACGTGCCCCGACCCTAGCACGTGTCCGCACCCTCGCCTGTGCCCTCAGCCTTGCCGTTCCCTAACCCTAACCCTAGCCCGGAACGGAAACCCACCGGCAGCCCCACACCTTAGCCTCCGCCGTACCCTCATCCTAATCCGTACGCGGACACTGACTCGCGCGTCCGAACGTGCCACGACCATAGCACGTGTCCGCACACTCGCCTGTGCCCTCAGCCTTGCCATTGCCTAACCCTAACCCTAGCCCGGAACGGAAACCCACCGGCAGCCCCACACCTTAGCCTCCGCCGTACCCTCATCCTAATCCGTACGCGGACACTGACCCGCGCGTCCGCACGTGCCCCGACGCTAGCACGTGTCCGCACCCTCGCCTGTGCCCTCAGCCTTGCCGTTCCCTAACCCTAACCCTAGCCCGGAACGGAAACCCACCGGCAGCCCCACACCTTAGCCTCCGCCGTACCCTCATCCTAATCCGTACGCGGACACTGACCCGCGTGTCCGCACGTGCCCCGACCCTAGAACGTGTCCGCACCCTCGCCTGTTCCCTCAGCCTTGCCGTTCCCTAACCCTAACCCTAGCCCGGAACGGAAACACACCGGCAGCCCCACACCTTAGCCTCCGCCGTACCCTCATCCTAATCCGTACGCGGACACTGGCCCGCGCGTCCGCACGTGCCCCGACCCTAGCACGTGTCCGCACCCTCGCCTGTGCCCTCAGCCTTGCCGTTCCCTAACCCTAACCCTAGCACGGAAGGGAAACCCACCGGCAGCCCCACACCTTAGCCTCCGTCGTACCCTCATCCTAATCCGTACGCGGACACTGACCCGCGCGTCCGCACGTGCCCCGACCCTAGCACGTGTCCGCACCCTCGCCTGTGCCTTCAGCCTCGCCGTTCCCTAACCCTAAACCTAGCCCGGAACGGAAACCCACCGGCAGCCCCACACCTTAGCCTCCGCCGTACCCTCATCCTAATCCGTACGCGGACACTGACCCGCGCGTCCGCGCGTGCCCCGACCCTAGCACGTGTCCGCACCCTGACCTGTGCCCTCAGCCTTGCCGTTCCCTAACCCTAACCCTAGCCCGGAACGGAAACCCACCGGCAACCCCACACCTTAGCCTCCGCCGTACGCTCATCCTAATCCGTACGCGGACACTGACCCGCGCGTCCGCACGTGCCCCGACCCTAGCACGTGTCCTCACCCTCACCTGTGCCCTCAGCCTTGCCGTTCCCTAACCCTAACCCTAGCCCGGAACGGAAACCCACCGGCAGCCACACACCTTAGCCTCCGCCGTAACCTCATCCTAATCCGTACGCGGACACTGACCCGCGCGTCCGCACGTGCCCCAACCCTAGCACGTGTCCGCACCCTCACCTGTGCCCTCAACCTTGCCGTTCCCTAACCCTAACCCTAGCCCTGAACGGAAACCCACCGGCAGCCCCAAACTTTAGCCTCCGCCATACCCTCGTCCTAATCCGTACGCGGACACTGACCCGCGCGTCCGCACGAGCCCCGACCCTAGCACGTGTCCACACCCTCACCTGTGCCCTCAGCCTTGCCGTTCCCTAACCCTAAACCTAGCCCGTAACGGAAACCCACGGGCAGCCCCACACCTTAGCCTCCGCCGTACCCTCATCCTAATCCGTACGTGGACACTGACCCGCGCGTCCGCACGTGCCACGACCCTAGCACGTGTCCGCACCCTCGCCTGTGCCCTCAGCCTTGCCGTTCCCTAACCCTAACCCTAGCCCGGAACGGAAACCCACCGGCAGCCCCACACCTTAGCCTCCGCCGTAACCTCATCCTAATCCGTACGCAGACACTGACCCGCGCCTCCGCCCGAGCCCCGACCTTAGCACGTGTCCGCACCCTCGCCTGTGCCCTCGCCTTGCCGTTCCCTAACCCTAACCCTAGCCCGGATCGGAAACCCACCGGCAGCCCCACACCTTAGCCTCCGCCGTACCCTCATCCTAATCCGTACGCGGACACTGACCCGCGCGTCCGCACGTGCCCCGACCCTAGCACGTGTCCGCACCCTCACCTGTGCCCTCAGCCTTGCCGTTCCCTAACCCTAACCCTAGCCCTGAACGGAAACCCACCGGCAGCCCCATACTTTAGCCTCCGCCGTACCCTCATCCTAATCCGTACGCGGACACTGACCCGCGCGTCCGCACGAGCCCCGACCCTAGCACGTGTCCGCACCCTCACCTGTGCCCTCAGCCTTGCCGTTCCCTAACCCTAACCCTAGCCCGGAACGGAAACCCACGGGCAGCCCCACACCTTAGCCTCCGCCGTACCCTCATCCTAATCCGTATGCGGACACTGACCCGCGCGTCCGCACGTGCCACGACCCTAGCACGTGTCCGCACCCTCGCCTGTGCCCTCAGCCTTGCCGTTCCCTAACCCTAACCCTAGCACGGAACGGAAACCCACCGGCAGCCCCACACCTTAGCCTCCGCCGTACCCTCATCCTAATCCGTACGCGGACACTGACCCGCGCGTCCGCACGTGCCACGACACTAGCACGTGTCCGCACCCTCACCTGTGCCCTCAGCCTTGCCGTTCCCTAACCCTAACCCTAGCCCGGAAGGGAAACCCACCGGCAGCCCCACACCATAGCCTCCGCCGTACCCTCATCCTAATCCGTACGCGGACACTGACCCGCGCGTCCGCACGTGCCCCGACCCTAGCACGTGTCCGCACCCTCACCTGTGCCCTCAGCCTTGCCGTTCCTTAACCCTAACCCTAGCCCGGAACGGAAACCCACCGGCAGCCCCACACCTTAGCCTCCGCCGTACCCTCATCCTAATCCGTACGCGGACACTGACCCGCGCGTCCGCACGTGCACCGACCCTAGCACGTGTCCGCACCCTGACCTGTGGCCTCAGTCTTGCCGTTCCCTAACCCTAACCCTAGTCCGGAACGGAAACCCACCGGCAGCCCCACACCTTAGCCTCCGCCGTACCCTCATCCTAATCCGTACGCAGACACTGACCCGCGCGTCCGCACGAGCCCCGACCCTAGCACGTGTCCGCACCCTCACCTGTGCCCTCAGCCTTACCGTTCCCTAACCCTAACCCTAGACCGGAAGGGAAACCCACCGGCAGCCCCACACCTTAGCCTCCGCCGTACCCTCATCCTAATCCGTACGCGGACACTGACCCGCGTGTCCGCACGTGCCCCGACCCTAGAACGTGTCCGCACCCTCGCCTGTGCCCTCAGCCTTGCCGTTCCCTAACCCTAACCCTAGCCCGGAACGGAAACACACCGGCAGCCCCACACCTTAGCCTCCGCCGTACCCTCATCCTAATCCGTACGCGGACACTGACACGCGCGTCCGCACGTGCCCCGACCATAGCACGTGTCCGCACCCTCGCCTGTGCCCTCAGCCTTGCCGTTCCCTAACCCTAACCCTAGCACGGAAGGGAAACCCACTGGCAGCCCCACACCTTAGCCTCCGCCGTACCCTCATCCTAATCCATACGCGGACACTGACCCGCGCGTCCGCACGTGCCCCGACCCTAGCACGTGTCCGCACCCTCACCTGTGCCCTCAGCCTTGCCGTTCCCTAACCCTAACCCTAGCCCGGAACGGAAACCCACCGGCAGCCCCACACCTTAGCCTCCGCCGTACCCTCATCCTAATCCTTACGTGGACACTGACCCGCGCGTCCGCGCGTGCCCCGACCCTAGCACGTGTCCGCACCCTCACCTGTGCCCTCAGCCTTGCCGTTCCCTAACCCTAACCCTAGCCCGGAACGGAAACCCACCGGCAGCCCCACACCTTAGCCTCCGCCGTACCCTCATCCTAATCCGTACGTGGACACTGAACCGCGCGTCCGCACATGCCCCGACCCTAGCACGTGTCCACACCCTCACCTCTGCCCTCAGCCTTGCCGTTCCCTAACCCTAACCCAAGCCCGGAACGGAAACCCACCGGCAGCCCCACACCTTAGCCTCCGCCGTACGCTCATCCTAATCCGTACGCGGACACTGACCCGCGCGTCCGCACGTGCCCCGACCCTAGCACGTGTCCTCAGCCTCACCTGTGCCCTCAGACTTGCCGTTCCCTAACCCTAACCCTAGCCCGGAACGGAAACCCACCGGCAGCCCCACACCTTAGCCTCCGCCGTACCCTCATCCTAACCCGTACGCGGACACTGACACGCGCGTCCGCACGTGCCCCGACCCTAGCACGTGTCCGCACCCTCACCTGTGCCCTCTGCCTTGCCGTTCCCTAACCCTAACCCTAGCCCTGAACGGAAACCCAACGGCAGACCCACACTTTAGCCTCCGCCGTACCCTCATCCTAATCCGTACGTGGACACTGACCCGCGCGTCCGCACGAGCCCCGACCCTAGCACGTGTCCGCACCCTCACCTGTGCCCTCAGCCTTGCCGTTCCTTAACCCTAACCCTAGCCCGGAACGGAAACCCACCGGCAGTCCCACACCTTAGCCTCCGCCGTACCCTCATCCTAATCCGTACGCGGACACTGACCCGCGCGTCCGCACGTGCCCCGACCCTAGCACGTGTCCGCACCCTCACCTGTGCCCTCAGCCTTGCCGTTCCCTAACCCTAACCCTAGCCCGGAACGGAAACCCACCGGCAGCCCCACACCTTAGCCTCCGCCGTACCTTCATCCTAATCCGTACGCGGACACTGACCCGCGCGTCCGCACGAGCCCCGACCCTAGCACGTGTCCGCACCCTCACCTGTGCCCTCAGCCTTGCCGTTCCCTAACCCTAACCCTAGCCCGGAACGGAAACCCACCGGCAGCCCCACACCTTAGCCTCCGCCGTACCCTCATCCTAATCCGTACGCGGACACTGACCCGCGCGTCCGCACGTGCCACGACCCTAGCACGTGTCCGCACCCTCACCTGTGCCCTCAGCCTTGCCGTTCCCTAACCCTAACCCTAGCCCGGAAGGGAAACCCACCGGCAGCCCCACACCTTAGCCTCTGCCGTACCCTCATCCTAATCCGTACGCGGACACTGACCCGTGCGTCCGCACGTGCCCCGACCGTAGCACGTGTCCGCACCCTCACCTGTGCCCTCAACCTTGCCGTTCCTTAACCCTAACCCTAGCCCGGAACGGAAACCCACCGGCAGCCCCACACCTTAGCCTCCGCCGTACCCTCATCCTAATCCGTACGCGGACACTGACCCGCGCGTCCGCACGTGCCCCGACCCTAGCACGTGTCCGCACCCTCACCTGTGCCCTCAGCCTTGCCGTTCCCTAACACTAACCCAAGCCCGGAACGGAAACCCACCGGCAGCCCCACACCTTAGCCTCCGTCGTACGCTCATCCTAATCCGTACGCGGACACTGACCCGCGCGTCCGCACGTGCCCCGACCCTAGCACGTGTCCGCACCCTGACCTGTGCCCTCAGCCTTGCCGTTCCCTAACCCTAACCCTAGCCCGGAACGGAAACCCACCGGCAGCCCCACACCTTAGCCTCCGCCGTACCCTCATCCTAATCCGTACGCGGACACTGACCCGCGCGTCCGCACGAGCCCCGACCCTAGCACGTGTCCGCATCCTCACCTGTGCCCTCAGCCTTGCCGTTCCCTAACCCTAACCCTAGCCCGGAACGCAAACCCACGGGCAGCCCCACACCTTAGCCTCCGCCGTACCCTCATCCTAATCCGTACGCGGACACTGAACCGCGAGTCCGCACGTGCCACGACCCTAGCACGTGTCCGCACCCTCGCCTGTGCCCTCAGCCTTGCCGTTCCCTAACCCTAACCCTAGCCCGGAACGGAAACCCACCGGCAGCCCCACACCTTAGCCTCCGCCGTACCCTCATCCTAATCCGTACGCGGACACTGACCCGCGCGTCCGCACGTGCCACGACACTAGCACGTGTCCGCACCCTCACCTGTGCCCTCAGCCTTGCCGTTCCCTAACCCTAACCCTAGCCCGGAAGGGAAACCCACCGGCAGCCCCACACCTTAGCCTCCGCCGTACCCTCATCCTAATCCGTACGCGGACACTGACCCGCGCGTCCGCACGTGCCCCGACCCTAGCACGTGTCCGCACCCTCACCTGTGCCCTCAGCCTTGCCGTTCCTTAACCCTAACCCTAGCCCGGAACGGAAACCCACCGGCAGCCCCAAACCTTAGCCTCCGCCGTACCCTCATCCTAATCCGTACGCGGACACTGACCCACGCGTCCGCACGAGCCCCGACCCTAGCACGTGTCCGCACCCTCGCCTGTGCCCTCAGCCTTGCCGTTCCCTAACCCTAACCCTAGCCGGGAACGGAAACCCACCGGCAGCCCCACACCTTAGCCTCCGCCGTAACCTCATCCTAATCCGTAGGCGGACACTGACACGCGCGTCCGCACGTGCCCCGACCCTAGCACGTGTCCGCACCCTCGCCTGTGCCCTCAGACTTGCCGTTCCCTAACCCTAACCGTAGCCCGGAACGGAAACCCACCGGCAGCCCCACACCTTAGCCTCCGCCGTACCCTCATCCTAATCCGTACGCGGACAATGACCCGCGCGTCCGCACGTGCTCCGACCCTAGCACGTGTCCGCACCCTCACCTGTGCCCTCAGCCTTGCCGTTCCCAAACCCTAACCCTAGCCCGGAACGGAAACCCACAGGCAGCCCCACACCTTAGCCTCCGCCGTACCCTCATCCTAATCCGTACGCGGACACTGACCCGCGCGTCCGCGCGTGCCCCGACCCTAGCACGTGTCCGCACCCTCACCTGTGCCCTCAGCCTTGCCGTTCCCTAACCCTAACCCTAGCCCGGAACGGAAACCCACCGGCAGCCCCACACCTTAGCCTCCGCCGTACCCTCATCCTAATCCGTACGTGGACACTGACCCGCGCGTCCGCACATGCCCCGACCCTAGCACGTGTCCGCACCCTCACCTGTGCCCTCAGCCTTGCCGTTCCCTAACCCTAACCCTAGCCCGGAACGGAAACCCACCGGCAGCCCCACACCTTAGCCTCCGCCGTACCCTCATCCTAATCCGTACGCGGACACTGACCCGCGTGTCCGCACGTGCCCTGACCCTAGAACGTGTCCGCACCCTCGCCTGTGCCCTCAGCCTTGCCGTTCCCTAACCCTAACCCTAGCCCGGAACGGAAACACACCGGCAGCCCCACACCTTAGCCTCCGCCGTACCCTCATCCTAATCCGTACGCGGACACTGACCCGCGCGTCCGCACGTGCCCCGACCCTAGCACGTGTCCGCACCCTCGCCTGTGCCCTCAGCCTTGCCGTTCCCTAACCCTAACCCTAGCACGGAAGGGAAACCCACCGGCAGCCCCACACCTTAGCCTCCGCCGTACCCTCATCCTAATCCGTACGCGGACACTGACCCGCGTGTCCGCACGTGCCCGGACCCTAGCACGTGTCCGCACCCTCACCTGTGCCCTCAGCCTTGCCGTTCCCTAACCCTAACCCTAGCCCGGAACGGAAACCCACCGGCAGCCCCACACCTTAGCCTCCG